>NC_143550.1:114440000-114740000 GCF_054136105.1 Typopeltis vanoorti | reverse complement strand
CCCCCGCGAATACATTTCAATTATGTATTGTTGTAAATACGGTGCTTATAGTTTTAGAGACATAGAGATATGGACTGAGCTGATGTGCGCATAAGCTCAGTCCATATCTACAATTTAAAATCAGTAAATTTAGTTCGCCAGCCGACAATTGGTAGCGCTTCAGTATTCTGGTGTTTCCGATGCACAGCTGCGCAGTTCATTTTGCAATATAGATGGAGACAAACTAACGTACGGCTTATAAAACCTGTTTATTTGTGCTTGTTGTTAGATCTACATTATATCAATACCTATCGTTTAGAATCGTGCATAACAGTGTTACTTTCATACGAAAATTCAGCTTGTTGAATTAAAGTTGTAAATAAAATTATAATAGTGATTTTAATTAAGCGATTAAACTGCAAGGCACGTGTTTTTCAAGATAAATAGGAAATTATGTACTGTTGTGGTGTTGTGCGCAATAAAATTGTGTGTTTTATTTGTAATAAGGGAATATCAGTTCCAAAAGAATATAATTTAGGTCGCCATTACGAAACGAATCATGAAGAAAAATTTGAAATGTTGGAAGGCAAATTGAGGGAAGAAAAGTTAGTTTCTGAAATCTGGCTTACAACGACAACAAAAATTTTTTTCTGAAGCAAATAAATCCAGTGAAGCAAACTGTTCACGCAAGTTTTGTCCTCGCGCACATCATTGCAAAACGATCAAAACCATTTACTAATGGCGAATTCCTTAAAGATTGTTTGATTAAGTCTGCTGAACTTCTTTGTACTGACAAACAACAATTATTTAAAAATATTAGTTTGTCAGCCAACACGGTAGCGGAACGTATTAACGAAATCGCTAGTGATTTACGATGTCAGTTAAAAGAAAAAAGTATAGATTTTGCAGCATTCTCAACAGCAGTTGATGAGAGTACTGACATCACAGACAACTTGCCGTTTTCGTACGAGGTGTTACTGATGAATTTGAAGTAATTGAGGAATTATTGGAAATAATTCCTATGAAAGGAAAAACTGGTGCACAGGATATTTTTTTTGAAATAAAAACTGTAACAGATAAATATAAATTAAGTTGGGATAAAATGGTTAGATTTGCAAGTGACGGTGCAGCTGCTATGGTTGGTAAAAAAAATGGAGTAGCGGTAAAATTAAGAAATATAGTGAAAGAAGAAAAATTTTAGAATAAATTTTGCACTATACATTGTATTATTCATCAAGAAGAAGTTTGTGCCAAAAGTTTGCAGATGGATAATGCTATGGAAACAGTAACTAAAAACTTTATCCGTGGACGAGCTCCGAATCATCGAGAATTTCTTGCACTGCTTGAAGAAATTGAAAATGAGTACGGAGAAATGATTTATTATAACGCGGTGAGGTGGTTAAGTCGAGGAGCTGTATTAAAACGGTTTTTTGATTTAATAAATGAAATCAAAATTTTCATAACACACAAAAAAAAAATACTACAATAAATTTATAGTATTTATTGAATACTATAAATTCAATACTATTGAATTTATAGTATTCAATAAATACTAAAATCTGTATTTAGAAATACTAAATACAGATTTAGTATTTCTTGTTGACTTAACCGGCTATTTAAATATTCTCAATAAAGAGCTGCAAGGAAAGAATAAACTTATCACTACATGTATGCTTGTATTAAAGCTTTTCAAGTTAAATTGCAATTATGGGAAACACAACTGCAATCAAAAAATTTGGTACATTTTTTGATTCATTTTGTTTCAAATGAAAAATCTCAAGAATATGCAAGAAAAATAGCATTATTACCGACAAGAATTTGAAGAAAGATTGAAAGCTTTTAATGATTTGGAGTCCGATTTTACATTATTTTCATTACCATGAATAACGCACCAAAAAATCTACGAATGGAGCTAATTAATTTACAGTGTGATATAAATCTTATTCAGAGATTTGAAGATACAGATTTGATTAACTTTTATTCGTACTTGTCAAAGATCAATACCCTCAGTTACGAATTTTTGCAATAAGAATAATCGCTTTGTTTGGGAGTACATTTATAAGTGAACAGTTTGTTTCGCAATTGAAAATTAATAAGTCTAAGAAAAGAACCCGATTGACCGATGAGCATCTACAATCCATGATGAAGATAGTTTCTAGTAATTTTTCTCCACGGCTACAAACTTTATCAGAATCGAAACGCCATCAAGTGTCAAGTTGCAGTAAGAAATAAAGAAGTTTATAATTATTTACATACAAACATATGTATTTTTCTGTATGTGTCGAAGAAAAATTTAATAAATAAAAGAAAGATAATAGGTTGTCATTATTTATTCTCAAGTTATAAAGGCTATAAAAGGGTTTCATAATTATAAAGGTTATAAAGGGTATTATCCATACATTAGGGGTAAGAACGGTTCAATATATATATATATATATATATATATATTCACTCTCATTTTGTTAAAAAAAAAATTCCGGCCCGTCAGTTGCTTTCACATCGTGCATTCGGCCTGCATGCAATTTGAGTTTCTGACCACTGATGTATGATATGATAATTATAAGTAGTAGGCCAGACGAGTAACAAGTGCTGTATACGGAAAAAGCTAGTTCTGAGTATGAAGAGAAACTGGCTTTGCAAGTTAAAGACAACCCAAAAGCATTCTATGGTTAAGAAACAATCAATTTGAAAGAATAATTTTCCTGAATGCAGATTTTATGCTGGTGACTATGACAAAAGTGTTTGTTCAACTAATGAGCAGCCATTTTGCTAAAAGCTATCAATCTGGTATATGCAACATTGAACTCACCGCTATCTTTTTTATCTATTTATTTTATCTATCTATTTTCCTGACAGAAATACTTGTGGATGAGGAGGAAGTATTAGAACGGTTGCTCGAATTGAATAAGAATTCGGCAATAGGGACTGATTTTATATCAGCTTCTTCTTCTTC
This sequence comes from Typopeltis vanoorti, assembly GCF_054136105.1. Taxonomy (NCBI): domain Eukaryota; kingdom Metazoa; phylum Arthropoda; class Arachnida; order Uropygi; family Thelyphonidae; genus Typopeltis; species Typopeltis vanoorti. The sequence goes on along the minus strand of NC_143550.1, from coordinate 114,737,068 downwards.
TTCCTAACATGGAATTTAGGCCAAGCGGTCTGGTCCGGTCTCATGCCATCTCTTTCTTGGTCTTCCGATTCTTCTTTTTCCACTTATATTTGAATAATATTTTTGGTAGTCTGCTGTTGTCCATTCGATTTAAATGTTCCAGCTATTTTTGTTCATACTGTCTTATGTGGTAATTAATTGGTTTTATTTTGAGGGATTGTAAGATTTCTTCATTTGTTTTATGGTCCCACTTGGTATATCCAGCTGTTTTTCTGAGGAACTTCATTTCTGCTGTTTGAATTCGTTTTTCATCTTTCCTTTTCATGGTCCATGTTTCGCTTCCGTATAGTAGAGATAGTTTTGATAAGACATTATATAGTCTGATTCTAGTGTGTTCTTGTACTAGGGATGGCTGAAATATATATTATTTATTATGCCATTTACTTTGACAAAGTTTGATATTTAGTGTCTACGTCTTTTTCTTCTTCGTATATGATAAGTCACATCCTGAGTATTCGAAAGTATTTACTTGTTCTAATATTTTATTATCTATCGCTATTTTACTTCTTATTGGGTTTTCTCCTTTGAATGCAATTATTTTTGTTTTTTCTTTAGATATTGTCATATTATATTGCTTCGAGATATCATTTAATGATTTTAATGATCTTTGTAAGTCATCTTCTGATGTAGCTAATACTCTTTGATCATCTGCAAATAGTAGTGTATCTATCTTCATTTGCGGGGTCATTTGAATACCAAATGGGTTATGCTGTTTCCAGATTGTTAATATTTCATTTATATATATATTGAAAAGCAGAGGTGAGAAGGTACATCCTTGTCGTACCCCTCTTGATATATCTTTCCATTCTGAGGTGTGTTCTAATTTAACTGATATTTTGTTTCCTATAGATATTTCTTGAATGGATTGTAAAAGTTGGTTGGGTATGTTTAAATCGGTTAATATTTTAAACAATTTTTGTCTACTAATTTTGCCAAAGGCTTTTTCTTAATCAATAAAGGCCACGTGTGTTTCTTTTTGAAATTCTCTTCTCTTTTCTATTAATAATTTTAGAGTAAAAATTGGATCTATGCAGGATCGGCCTTTTCGGAAACCATTTTGTTCTTCTAGTAGTTTGTCATCTACAATACTGTTTAGCTTCTCTTTTAATATTCCTGCATATATTTTATATCCTGTATTCAGCAGGCTAATTCCCCTATAATTATTGCAATTGTCTTTATTTCCTTTTTATAGATTGGGATAACCAGTACTTTTTTCCAAGAGTTAGGGATTTTTCCGAACATCCAAACCATATTAAAAAATTTCAGAAGTCTTTCATTAAATTTTTCACCTGCATTTTTGTATAGTTCTATATTTATGTTGTCTTCTCCTGGTGTTTTCCTATTTCTCATCTTCTTTATTATATTTTTCAGTTCTAACATTATGATATTTTCTATTAGGTCATTCTTTGTCTTATAAAATTTTAATTCATTGTTCTCATCTGTCCAGAGATTTTGGAAATAGGTCACCCATTTTTCTAAATCTGTTGTTTGTATTTTTATCTTTTCATTTATTTCTTTATTCATGTATTTTTTTACTTTATAGGTTTTGGGTTGTGGTTTAAATAAATCCTTTTCTAGTTCTCTTACTAAATTGTTCCATCTTTCTCTATATGTTTTTTTCCTTACTTCTCGTTTTTGCAATTGCACTATTTCTTTTATACTCTATTTCTGCTTCTGTTGTTTTGGAATTTATCCATTTCTGGTAACTGTCCTTTTTGGTTTTTATTATATTTTCTATTTCTTTGTTCAAGTCTCGTAGTCCTCTTTTTCTAATCCATTTGTGCTTTATTCCTAAGGTTTCTGTTGCTGCTTTTGTGAGAATTTGTTTCAAATTTTCCCATTCGTCTTCTATGATCATTCATGGATCAGTCCTTGATATATTTTATATCAACATAGGTGCTAAACAAGTGATCAACAGAACTGGCTATTATTTTAACCAGACTATATAATTTGAGTCTCAGAACGGAAGATTTCACAGGAGTGGAAAGAATGTATGGTAATCCCATTGCACAAGGGTTGTGCAAAGGCCGATGTATCCAACTATCGACCAATTAGTATCTCAGGAATGGTGGTGAAGATTTTGGAAAAATTGGTTAGGTCTCTCATTCAGAAGTGGGTTGACACTGAATCTCTACTTTGCAATGAACAGCATGGGTTTACTAAGGGATGGTCATGTTTTAGCAACGTGGTCGCATTCTATAATAATGTCCACACTGAGTTATACAAGGGGAATTGATATACCATGATGCTTTCGGATTTTGCTAAGGCTTTGACAGAATACAGCATGGAATACTGTTCCATGAAATGAAGAATATGGGATTGCATTATAAATTATTGGCATGGATAAGAGGATGGCTGACTGACAGATATCAAAAAGTCGTATTTGGGGGTGGGTGAATTTGCAAGATTAAAGGTTACTAGTGATGTGCCTCAAGGATCAGTCCTTGGTTCATTGTTATTCAATCTGTATATTAATGATTTGGGAAGGAATTGACACGTGACATACAGCTATTTGCTGATGATGCAAAGGGTAATCAGGGATGCTGCTGATATGCAGTACTTGCAGAATGATTTGAATAGACTGAAATTGTGGGCATAGGAAAATGGCTGTCATTTCGATTTTAATAAATGTAAAGTCATGCACATTAGTTTGATTAGATATCCACTGTCATATTATACTGGTGGGATTATGCCAGAAGAAACTGATGAGGCTAGCGATCTTGAAGTTTTAGAAGACAGGAAGTTCAAGTGCAAGGGTCATACATCAAACATTGTAAACGTAACTCAGAGAATAATGGCAATGTTCAAACGAATCTTGACATGCAAAGATAAGGAAGTCATTTAGCTCTTTACAAGGTCTTGATAAGACCTAAATTGGACTATTGCACGCGGTTCTAGTCTCTTGTTTTCCGTGGCGATTCTGATACAGTGAAGAGACAAAAATGATATCAGAGTTGTGGAATAGAAATTATGAAGACATTGAGAATTTGTAGACTGCAGATACTAGCAAACAGAAGAAAGAGGAGTGCTATGATTGAGGCTCACAAACTTCTGAAAGGGATATACAGAGTTTCAGTAGATGGAATTTTTCATTTTATGGTGGGCGGAGAAGGATGCAAGGGCATCCAGAGAGTTCGAAGAATAAATAGTATAGGAGTCAAGTTGAGAATGAATGATATCAAGAAACGGGTTAGGGCTAGATTTCTCTCTTATAGAGTGGCGTTTGATTGGAATGGTTTGCCGTTGGACGTTGTGTGCAAGTAGCATGAATGAATTCAAGAACAGGTATGACAGCTGATGCGAATGGTATGGCCTCCCTCAATGATTTCTTGAATCCCTAGAGGTCTCTCTAATTTTTTTTAAACTTTATTATGTTCTCAGATAAATTACATACATATTATTTTTTTTTTAGTTTATGACAATGACAAGATTTATTATCTTACAGAATATTTACAAATATATACAATAAGACGTTATTATATTTTCTGTCAGTAGAAAGTTTCTGTATAAAATGCAAGTACTTAATTCTTTATAGATATAATTATACATTTATTTTAAACTAACTAAATACATATCTATTGTACTTACATATGCATTGACACGAATGTGCATACAATTCACTATAGAATGCTGTAATACAACACGCAATTCAACAGTAATATTAATAATGGAATAATTTTATATAAATATACATTATTTTTCTGTATTTTGTAATTTGTATTTTTCTTTCAAAGGCCTGTGTAGCTCAGTGGAATGCCGCTTGCATCCTCTGCACTTGGCCGCACGAAGTTAGACTTATAGTTCGAGTTTTTGTTCGACCGATTCCCGAGTTAGTCGATCTCTGGCACGGGCAAGCGGGTTTTTGCTTAAGGAAACTCGAGTTTTTCATCCTGTAAACTCAAGAAAATCGACTGTAGAACCCACATTATTTCCAACAGTAACGTATCCTGTTAGGTTAGGTACCAATAGATGGCAGCACTTGTTTGCCGGTCTCTTCGTCGATGGCTGTGTATAATTAGTGATAGACATGGGCCAGCTATCACTGATTGGCTACTGGTGGAGATTGAACTACCCTCTCAGTCTCCAAAAGCTATATGGGGTTTAAAGGACTTGCCCGGGAATAAAAAGGCATTAGCTTATTATATTTTATTACTTTTCTTTCAATAGTTTTTATACATTTTCTATCTCATAGAGATTTTTTTACAAATAGATATATTTAATAATAATATTTTTTATTATTTTACTTCTTTACAAAAATTCAGTACACAAATTACTGAGCAGAATCTTTTTTTTGATATACTGTTTGTTTGTTTGGGTGGAATTTCTGCTTTCTTCTTCCAAGTGTCTTCAAAGTTTATTAGAGGAAGATAATAGATGGCAGTGGTTTCGTGGTTTTGTTTCCATATTCGTCGCTAGCCAAGTGTAGATTTAGCTGTTTATATGTATGTGCTTAGAAACATATATATTAAGGTATATATGATTGCTTTTTTTTTTTTCCTGTTAACGTGTGGAGGCGAGATCACTCGCCCATGGACTACTGCATGAGCACAGTTTAACATTGTTGAATAGGGAGTTGGATTTGAACATGGGGCACGTTTGTGTCGTTGTAATGGTGTTTGAAAGGAATTTGTTATAGGCTTCTGTGTGTGACATGTGTTTCGCCTTATATATTTTGTGTTCTGTCCTTGCTGTCCATATAAGTGTCGGTTGTTCTCTTCGTACACAGAATATCAGTTTTACCATTTCATTCTGCGACGATTTAATCTGTTAAGTTTGTAGTCTGTGCAGAATGCGTATGATATAATTGCATAACTTAAAATGTTTTCACATAATGCTTTATAGATTAATATTTTTATGTGCGTCAGAGCAATGTCTTTTAATCGGTATAGTTTGCTTTCTATTATCCTGAATTTGTTGTGTAGATAATTTGTATGGCTAGACCAACTTTGATCAGCATCAAAGTGAAATTAGAGTAATGTGCTATTTTCAAAATCTGTGTAATGGATGGAGTTTTAGAATCAGTGCTTTGTGTATAGGAGGATGAATGTTGGATAGTGAGATGTTTAGTTTCTATGGGCAGGGTTTGCAGGTTTTTAAATATCATTAGCTTTGTTTTTCCAGGGTTTATATATACGCCGTTTTTGGTTAACCAGTTAGTGATTTGATTGATGTCGTGTTGCATATTTGTGAAAGCGATATTTGCGTTGTTGCGGATACTATGACCGTGTCGTCTGCGTATTGAAAGATATTACTTGTTTAGGGTAAGATGACGACCTCCGATTCCGATATGTGTTAATTTGTTCAGCAAGATTGTGAATGCAAGTCTGCCAAACGCCTTTGTTAGATCAATAAAAATGAATAATACTCTTCTGTTTTTATCTAACGCAGGTTTTCTTAGGTCTGTGAAATCTTCCAGGAGTGTTGCCATTCCTTTATTTTTTTAAAAGCTATATTGTGTTTTGGGGATGATTTGGAATTTTTCTACGTATGTGGAAAGTTTTGCAATGCACAATGCGTTCCATGATTTAGTTGATTACAGGCAATGTTGCGATGGGTCTGTAATTACTTATTATGTTTCTTTTATCGTGTATGGGAGTGATTAATGCAGTCTTTAGTGTTTCAGGTATGTGCACCGTTTCGAAAATTTTATTTAACAGTTTTATTATAACTTTAGGGAACCGTGTTGACTGGATTGCTCGTGGACCTAGTGGAGAATATTTCTTTGTGTGAGGCGAGAATGTTTCCTGCAGTTTTTGGACAGAGTTCACGAAGTGCTGATTAAAGTTCTTTTCAAACTGTTTGAGGGATTTGGGTTCGCAAGCAAAGTTGTGTTTTATTATTTCTGAGGCAGTGGTTTTTTGTGTATTGTCCAGAATTTCATTGATCAGATGCCAGGTTTCCTTTATGTCGTTCTGAGCTGTTGTTAATATTTGTTTCTATATAGCTTCTTTTGGCAGTTCTAATCTCTGTTGTTAACAGATTCTGTTTTCTTTTGTATTCATCTTCTAAAACGGTATTGTTTGGTGAACTCTTTAAGTTGTTTCCATAGGGCATCCTTTCTTTGTCTGTTATTCATGGATTCCGTCTCATTTGGGAGCGTTTTCTTTTTGCTTTGTTATATATTTCATTAACTGTATCTTTAAGATTTCTACATAGCTTCAAAAGAATCTGAAGATGCTATCTGCATCCAGTCTGTTTTTTTTTTTTCTTTCTGATTTCGTCGTTTATTATAGTTTCGTTTATGATACTATTATATTGTTCTGTAGTCTCAGTGGGTTTTAAGGGTTCTGGCTCAGTATGTAACTGCAATGCAGTGACAAAATCGTCTGTAGAACTGCCAGTTTGTACATTATGACGATTTCTGTATAGTAGTTTGGAGGGGACCGTATATTTATGGTCAATAGAGGATGAGATGATTGTATTTTCGACAATCTCTTCTACTGTATACGACTGTATGGATGGGGGTTATGCTATATGCTGATAAGAGGTCTAGGTATTATGCTGTGTTGTTATTTATGTTCCTAATGTTTATATTCATGTCACCTATTATTATCAGGTATTCTGAGGCGCCTTTTTCCGTAGTAGAGAGCCATCTGTTTAGTTCATCTAGAAATTTTATGGTGCTTAAATCGGGTGGCCTGTATATTGCTTTTAATAGTAAGGAGTTCTATTTTTTGACATTTTTAACTTCGATGCAGATATTTCCCTCAAATTCTAATTTACAGTTTATTTCAATTACTTCTCATTTATGTTTGCTAAATATTATTATACCATCGCCTCGTTTAGCTTGTGTTGTCGAAAGATTGGCATTTGGTAACTGCTTGCCTCTTCGTTTGTTTGGGATACTTCTGTTAATACTAAAATATCTATGTTGTCTGTATCTTCAAGCTTGCAAGATCAGCCAGTATTTTTGAATGCTCCTGATGTTGATAAGAAGAATAGATTGGCCCTTTTTTTTAGGGGGGGGGATTATCATTGTTTCCATTCTGTTATCGAATTTAGAATGTGGTAACTATCGTGTTCGGAGGTTACTAGATCTGCTTGGTGGTCTACTTTCATGTGTTTTGGTATGCTGTTCCCTTCTTTAAGACTCATTTGTGTTTTTTTTAATGTGGAGATCTTCTAAGGATTTTATTTGGATTAGCTTTGAACCTTGTGTCTTTTTAAAGAATATTTTGCTGTCTCTTATCCATATAAACTGGTAATTTTTTTTTTTTTTTTTACTTTCCTTGCATGGTAGAATAATTTCTGATAGTGTGACGTTAAGCATTCGGACCGTATATTGGGGCAATTTCATGAGTTCCACTTAGATCCTTGACTACCGTTTTTTATCTTGCCAGTTTCATAAGGTTATCTTTTGTCGTGTTGTTAGTGAATCGCACTCCAACAGTGGGGGGGGGGGAACTTCTCATTGCTTTTCTTTGAGGTAATCGACAAACTGATTGGATATCTTTTGGTTTTATGGGAACCCCAATTTTTTTGGATTTATTGCATTACCAATATCGCATTACTGTGTAGCTCCAGCGGATATTCCATAAATACTCCATAAACTCCACTTATATTAAATCACTAACACTAACATTCTAATTAATAGTTGTGTCACGGTTGGTATCAGTCACTCTGGACAAACTTAAAATTTCGCCTCATTTCATTCCCACTTCTATTTTGAAATTGCCATCGCAGAACAAACTTCGTGAAGAAAAGCAATATTTCATTATCTCTAGCCATAATGGTAACTTCCCATTATTGGTTTTCGAGGATGAAAACCTTTTTTTTTTTTAATTTTATTTCTTATTTTAAAGGGATTTAAATAACTTAATTTAACAAATCATTTAACAAAAAAGAATCATTTTTTTATTCTTCTTTGGTCCCTTAACGGAACAGCTAGTGAAGATATAAACTCATATTTGTATTCATATTAAAAAAAGAAAGAAAGAATACAACAGATCTAAGAATAGGACAGCTGTATTCTTTCTTTTTTTTTTTTCTTTTAAAGAAGGGAAAAGTTCGGAATAGAAAAGGAGAAAGGAATTACATCTAAGACTTAGAATTTCGGCTTTATAAGATTTTTCCGTATGGAACGTACATTTATCAAATACACCAGTGGCGCACCCAGGGAGGAGGCCAAGGGACCCTGCCCCCCCCCCCCCAAAAAAAAAGAAAAAGAAAAAACAATAAAAAAATTTCCCCAAATCTTTTTCTAATTAAAATGATTTTTTTTTAAATTTATGTTGTGTCGTGTCTTCTATTTCTATGCTACTTATGAATTAGCCGTCACATAAGGTGGGAATACCCTATAGCTCTCGGGAATCACGGCCACTGTTGAACGCGAGGCGAACGAAGTATTGCTCCGTCGGACCGAGCGCTACTTCGTTTGCCCGAGCTGGGCCAAAGGAGATCATGGGTATCATGTATTGGCGATCACTGCAGATGTTCAGTCATAGCTCGTATGCAATGCGTAGTGTGTATTCTCAAATCGTATACTTAACTCGCCCCCCCCCTCCAATATTAAATCCTGAGTGCGCCATTGAAATACACATTCAACTTACGATGAAGCAAACTTTCTGAACTAAATTTTTTAAACACGAAGATCATCAATTGCATGTTCCATTCTATTTACGTTGCCCAATAAATAAGCCTTGTGTATTTTTTTTTTCCGTCTTGGGAACATTTTGCTGATAGTGCATCGCGTAACGAAATACAAAGATCAAAAGAGAACGAATATTTTCTTTGTATTTCGTTACGCTATACATTATCAGCAATACATAAATATATCCTTACAGTTATAGTCACACACACACACACACACGCATACAGAAAACTCAGGTGTGTGCAGCTGCAAGACAAATATCCATCCTCACGAAAGAGCATCCATATGAATGCATTAACTGAAAAATATCAACCGCGAGAATGAAACTTTTCAACTAAATAGAGTGTACTCATTCTTCGAACTACGTTACAGATGAGTGAAAATACATCACTAGAACGCGCGTTAAACGTTTCGTTGCGGACCGCACTTTTTCGATGATCGAAACGCTTATTTAGAACACCTGTAAAACATCAGATTTCTTCAGAACTGCTAGATGACGTGCTGCCCTCTATTGATAAAAAGTAAACAAAGTCACGATTATGTGTTATATAAAATAAATGTATAAGTTTGTTACATCTTTCTTAAATAGATACAAAAGTACTTCTAAAATTAATTGAGAAAAATTACAATTTAAGATATATAGTTTTCATCAATTCCGATGCTGGCATGTTTACTATCTTTTAATATACAACAAAACGGGAAAAGTCGTTTGTAAAAACAACTCTTGCTGGACTTTATTTGTGCGAGTTATTAATGACAGTGGAGAAGATAAATGAAGACTGAATATTAACTGCGGAGATTGACTGAGATATCTGAGGGCTATTCTCCGTTCTCCACTGAAATCATAACCGTTTCTCTGTACTAGTCATTTTGCAGCCGTGATCAATCTGACTTCTGAGCAAACCGCTTATCGTCTTTAGAAATCGCGTGTTTTTTTTTTTTTTTTTCTTTTTCTTTTTAGCTTTAAATGAGAGAAATATGTCTAAAGTGGATTGAAAAAGTATGTTTGTCTCTAGAGCAGCATTCCCGGATTATTTAATCCTTATCCTATACAGATTTCTAATATCACGAATTTACAATCTTTCATTAACTGGATTTTCATATAAAATCATAAATTTTTGAAATTAAAGACAGCGAAATGAATTTCAATAGCATTTAATTGCATCATTAATATTTCATGAGAAACTGTATGAAAGGCTTTTTGTTATTCAGAAAAAAAAAAAACTGCTAAAAGTACTTATGGTCATTAAATCGGTGAAAAATTTGTTTCTTTGCCTTCGGAGTTTCTGTACTGAGTGATTATCGTAGTATACATTCAGGCCCGTTTCTACATTTTGCGGGGCCCCTGAAAGTTATAACTTTTATGGAAATTTTAAATGGAAGCATATCTTGTTAATTAATTAATTAAAATATGAAAAATATTTATGCACATAAATAAACAAGTATGCTCTTTAGCATCAATTTAAGTAAAGGGAATTAGTTAAAAATTAGTTTAAGAAATGTGTTTATATGTACATGATATATTATTTTATTATGTAAGTACACGTTATCATATAAATACGCCAGAACAATGATTTATTTAATAATATAAATAATAATATAAAATATCCATTTTTACTATAAAGAATGAAATATATGTATAACAACTTATGATTTAAAAGAAATCTTAATATATTAAGTTTTATTTAACCTAATGCGCTTATCAATAAAATCATTTATAACGCTATCAAAATTCATTTTTTTTTGCAATTTCATGCTCTATAGATATTATTGCCAGGGACGACAAACGTTCTTGAGACATAGAAGATCGCAAATCGGTTTTTATTAATTTTAATTTGGAAAATGACCTTTCTGCTGATGCGCCCGTAATTGGACTGGTCAATAATATTTTAAATGTCGTAGTAATATTTGAATAAATATCCGACAAATTATTTGCAATTATGAATTTTAAAATCTTAATGGGTGCATCTTCTGGAACAATATTTCTAAAAATAATTAATTCACTGTAAAATTCAGATTCATCAATATCTGTATTTAATTTTTGATACAGCTGTTTGCAACAAAATTTTAATTCATTTTCTGTGATTTTCTTATTAATTTCATATCATAAAGAAATCCAAATGATTTTTCGTGAATTTCATACAATTCAAATCTTTTTTTGACTCAATTGTAGAGCAGTATCTAAAATTACAAAAAAGAAATTTATCCTAAAATTATCTTTATTACCTATGTGTGATTCATCAGGCGTTTCATAATCAAAAAAATACTTTTCTTCGATGTACTCAACTTCCTTTAAATTTAATTTCTATTTCTAATAGATCTGACAGTTCTTTAGCAATCTCAAAACATCTATCAAATCCTGATATTCTCTGCTCTTCAAAGTACTGCACTAACTCTTTAATATGCTTTGTTGCTACGTCTATGAGAACTTTTGCATTTTGTAATACTTTACTTACTAAATTAACTTTTGACAAAAGCTCATACCAAATTACAATGTTTAGTATAAACTTAAATGAATCTATTTGTTCATATATTGAAACTATTTCTCCTTTGATAGTATTATCCGATGCAGTTTTAAATAATTCTTTTAGTGCATTTAAAAATTTGAAAACGTACAGCTCTAACTGATTCTATTCTACATTCCGATCTTGTATCACACAACGGTTTTTGGAGTTAATTGTTTAACACATTTCTTCAATATGTCCCAACGTGAAGTTGAGGCAGCAAATAATGTATATATTTTTTGTATAATATTAAAAAATATTATTACTATAATTGATGATTTTGCGACATCCCCTAAAATCAAATTTAAATTATGACAGGCGCAAGGAGTATAAAATGCCTTTTCGTTTTCATTTAAAATGTAAGCACGGACTCTCTTATATACTCCTTTCATATTCGCTCCGTTATCATATCCTTTTCCTCTACAATCTGACAATTTAAGATTTAATTTATTCAAAAGTGATTTTATATTTTCATATATACCTTTACCAGTAGTGTTATTAGTTGTTAAAAACGTCAAAAAAGTGTTCACGGATTTCAATATCTGCTTCAAATATATGTAAAAATCTAAAAATTACTGAAATTTGCTCCTGATGACTAACATCTGGAGTACAATCGAGAATTATTGAATAGTACTTTGCCTGTCATATCATATTTACAATATTTTGTTGAATTTTTGTTCCCATATCAACAGTTAATTTATTTTGCACAATGGGTGATAGATACGAATTTTGTTTCTTGCCTATAATTTTTTTTCCGAACATCGCATTAAATTATCTTTTAAAAGTGGATCAAATTCTGCAATTAATTCCATGATTCCGAAAAAATTGCCATTATGGGCTGTGTACAAAGTATCAAAATTACCTCTAAAAGCTAAATTATGTTCGGATAAATAAAGAATTGCTACTACTATTCTCTTAAAACATTTCTTAACCGTTCTGCTTCAAATTTTATGACATTTTGATTTGTCTCATCAATTGTATTGTGATTTTTTAAATTACATTCCATTTGTGTCCATGAATACATGCATTTCATATGCACTGGATTTCGTTCGCGCGACTTTAATCTTTCACTTACATGTCGCCAGTCAGAAAAGCCATTATTAGATTAAAAATTATCACCAGAAGAAAAGAATTTGCAACAAAAAAAAAATAAATAGAGTTGGAAGAGTTTGAATATACAAGCCATCTTCTGTTTTGCTTCTCCCCGTTTGCAATTGTCCTAACATAGTGAGCTGTGGAAAAACACCTCTTGTTTTCATCTTTTGGAAAATCATTTTCAGTCGGAGGAGACGGTGGACCACGTTGTACAATTTGTGTTAGTGTTGCGTTGTTCAAAATTTTGCTAGATCATCAATAGTAAATAGTTCACCTTCCTCTGGTGTCTCAGTTTTAGGATCTTCAATACTCGTTGTTTGACTAAACGCGTCATGTTCTCCGCTTCCTTTGAGTATTTCAGAACTCTCATTATTAATTAATGTTGAAGCCGAAGAACTTATTTCAGAACTCCCATTATCAACTGATATATCTGAACAAATATGAGTTCAACTTCATAAATTTAAACAGTGAATTTCTTTGACGTTCCTCGGCCGCTTCTTTTTCTTGTTTTCGCTTTCGTTTTTCATGCCCACTTGGGTATTTTCTTCCATAATAATCTCTCTCACGACTAGTCATACTCTAGAATTAAATACGATAGATTTAATTATAAAATAAGTTAATAAATTAAAACAAAATTACTTACCTGATAAATAAAATATATCTAAAATTAATATTATAAAATAAATAAATCTAATATAGAATGAAAACTGCTATTGAAGAAAAATTCTGATGTCGGATAACCTAAAACCAGTTTACAAAATATATTTTAAAGATGTTTTGCAAGTAATGTCACATAAAAAAATTGCCATGACAGTACGTGTATATACTTACTTGTTCATAAAATCATAAACTAAAATAAAAAAACTCCTTAAATTATTAAAAACACCTGTTTTAAAATGCACTTTTCCCTATTTAACATTATGTTGTACGATATTGTTATATATCTTAGAGTAGTTTCAAAGACTACCGCTCTAGCGCTACGTTCTTATTTCGCTTACTATAATAACAATAGTTGGTTGTAAAATTATATACATATATTTTTCTATATAATAATATTTTTTATATAATAATTACAATATTAATTTATATAATAATGGAAAAAATTAATTGATCTTCTTTTTTCAATTTTTTTGCGCTTTGCGGGGCCCTGTGCCACCGCACAGTTCACACACATGAATACGGCCTTTTATACATTCGTGGGTACTCTTGAGTTCTTCAATATGAAACGATTTCAGTTTGCATGTATGTGTGTGTTGCGTCGTAATGTTTTAAATGTATTTCTTATTGTGGGTCGAGGTCACAACAGTGTGAAAAAACACTGCTTTACCTAACTGTATGTTTTGGGATAACATTTCTGTAGTTTGCTAAGGGTTTTTCAGAGTATAACAATAAAATATATAAGAATCCAGATAAAACAAAAAAACTTGAAAAAAGTCATCATTCCTGAAGATATTTCGATTATGTTTCACTTATTTACTCCTCTTTCTGTCATTCCTCAACGACAGGAGGGCCATATGCCCTTATCTCCCGAATGTGCTGCACGGCAAGTAATTGCAGTTGATATGGGGAGGATTAAGCAAAGAATACTGAGGAGTATACAAGTCGGTGCATATCTGGCTTTTGAAGAAGTGATTGATGCAGGTTGTAAAAAGAAAAAAAAAACGTGAAAATGTTCTATCAGAAAATAATAAAATAGGAATATGAATAAAGAATTAGAAACATTTGAAAAAACTTACAAAGCTTTTTGAAACATGCTCATTTGTTGTTATATTTAGATGAAATTCTAGTTTCCCTCCTCACAAAAGGAAAACGCAAAACACACACTGTTGGATACCCGCCAACCCATATCACATTTTTCCCCTGCCTTAGGCATACTGTTAATTAATTTGGCAATAAGAACAAGGTATTTTAGACTTGTTCAAACGAAACCAGATCGCGACTCTGTGCAAGCCCTTCCCAACTTTTCAACATCATTTTTCTTTAAAAATATCTCTCGATAGAGCCAATAGTAATGACATAATACATTGTGATGTTGAAAGAGACATGGATCTGTTCCGTAAAACTGCCACAAATGTAGGAATATCACGCATATGACAACCAATGATACAATGAATGAAGTTATACATTTCAATATACTCTATTGAAATATATAACTTCTTTGCCACGTGCCAGTGACAGGATCCAGATATACATCTACAGCATTTGTAGATTACAAGAAAGCTATAAAAAGCAAGTTATAAAGAACAAGCTATGAACATTATCAGGAAGATTAAACCTCATCTGTTCTCAGCAATAACTGACATTTAATGTTTGTTAACATGAAGAAAATCAATAAATAATTCATTAAACGTAGTCAATGAAAACAGGTGCAAGGGGAAAACCGATAAACAGTGGATTCGTCAAGGATGTCTACTGTTAACAATCTTATTTTTATCTCTATCTACAGTATATCTGAAATACTAAAAAAATGGAAGAAAAATATAAAATCAGCGTTTACATTGAATCGTGAAACTATACTGAAAACCTGCAACGTGGATATTCTTCTAATACCTTCAAACGTCTTCTTCGTTTTTATTTATTCATTATGCTGGAATAAATATTCATCGGCTAAACAGATGGGAATGTTTATAATCGAAAAGCATTTATGTGTCTTAAGTGAAGGGGCAACTTCTGGAATGAATATTAATAAAGAAAATGCCACATTTCTGATTTATTTCTTCTGATTTATTTATTCTAAGTTCTTCCATAGGAAGGTTATGACATGCACTTTTCGTAAGCCAATATTATTTTTTCTTTATATATCATTACCAATCACTTGGGCTTGCCATAAAATGTTTCTGCGAATTACTAAATATGCTCCTAATAGCGTTACTTTATGATAATAATAATAATAATAATAATATGTTAATGATAATACATATTTTTTGCAACTGTAAGGAACATGATTCATCTTTCTCAGTTTGTAACTTGAGTTTTACCCATCCTAAAATGTATGTCCTGAAGCATCTAATAACCTTTACTGTAACCACTAGAATTTCTTGTATTTACTTTTATTATTTTTATATATATATATATATATACATACAATCAGAAATCTTCATGCGATGGGTGAGGCACACACGGCTATCAGACGCCACTCCTTCTAGTAATGAAACAAAAACACTAACAATTGTCCCACCTAGCGTACAATACAGACACCTCACAGTACGTCCTACCGAGGGAATTTTAATGATCAGAATAACATAAATAACGAAAACGAGATGAAACATATGCTACTAAATCATTTGGTTCAAAGATTTCAAATAGCACTTGAAAATTATGCGGCTCATTCACATCAAATATTAATAATAGATATGAATCGCATTTTTTTTTTTTCTTTTCTTGGCTACTCCTGAAATCAAGACACCTTTTGGATTTAAACATGAAATATACATAAAATGCTTCTATATTCCAGAGAGGAATATAGTCAAACTATTGTTTTTTTTTTTTTTTTTTTTTTGCAATTGGAATTTAGTTTTATTACGCATATAAAGATTCATTTGATCATTTGTTTCTGTGAGACTGACTTGGTGACACATTTGAAATAAAGAATAGATTCTATTTTAGGGAAAGATTGTTCAGTATAATGATAGTTAAACGGCAAATGATGTAGCACATGAAATACTAAGAAGATGAACACTGTTATAAGTACATGTCGCGATGAACGCAAAGTTCAACACTGCCCAAACACTACCACTACCAACCGGGTGTTGGTTTGCAATGGATTCAAATTGTACGGGTATTTATAGTAAACGGCTCTGCTGAAAGTAGTGCGACGACACTTTCACCAAATCTCACTGAAGATGCAAATACTGTACCAAAAAAAAAAAAAAAAATGTTGCCAACCTATACTCTGTTCATTTCCTCCTGTTACGTTTCTATGAATTTATTATTGTTCATTTTAGATCTCTCAAGTGCGACAGTTACAAGAGGTTAATTATTGATAATTAAAGAAAATTATCGCTTCCATGTTAAAAAGAATCAGAACGTTTATATTCCACTAAGGAATTACGGTAATTCCTAGTAGTGGCAAATTTGGAGGGCAGCAAAAAACAGGCAAATTGATTTTTTTTACCTCAACAATGGTAAAAGGTGAGGTGAGGTTTTACCTCAACAGTGGTAAAAGGTGAGGTGAAGCATGCTTCACCTCACCTTTCCCCCAACTAGATTCCCTGTGATCAATACACTCAGTATTTATACGTTGCTGATAAGAGTTAAACACAAAGTTATGCAAAACATTACATACTTTTTAAGAAAATATTAACTTTGTACATACCACAAAATTTTTACTAGTACGATAACGAGTCGTACTAAGACTAGTACGACTCGTTATCGTACTAGTCTTACACCGGACGATGAAATTCATCTGCCACCTAAAGACATTTATAAACATCCTTGAAAAACGTAGTACTCTAACCCACAAGCTATTGCTTAAGAGTGGCTATACTATCTATTCTATAGTTCGCCCACCGTTTCCAGGTCCCTGCTTCCCGTCTTTCCAAGAATAGTCCATTCATGCTGAAGGGGAGAAAAAAAGGAAGGACGTCCGAATTGGTCGCCAACACGCGAAATCACGTGCTTTATAGGTAAAATTTTCCAACTGTTATACAAGCAACATAGTCAACTACAATAATCATAAAAGAGAAGTTAATTTTCCTACTGGTAATAATAAACAACTCATCCCACTATACGGACTGATTACCCTATTATCGAAATGGATTCTTCTTTTTCTGAGATGCGCAGAAGTGTCGAGGGACCTCAAATCGGTGGGCGAACTATACCAACCCCGCTAACTAAAGAAATCTTCCCTAGGCGAGGAAAAAAATTAAAAAACTGAATTGATACATTTTTTAATAATATGCAAATTATTCAGGGCCTCTGGCTGGATACATTTTTAGCAAATTTGGTAATTGGTATTCTTACAAAATTTTTCAACGAAACATTCCAATTTTTGTTTCAGTTAGACCACTTGTAGGTGACCAAAGAGGAAAACAGGGTCCAAATTATATGTTAATAATTATTATTACGTCATCAGATTTTTACTGGAATACCATTGCACAATAAAGATTTTTGATTAACATAACATTGTCAGTCATATCATAGTTATCGCGAAAACAACAGACAGTCGAAAATTCAAACTGTAAACAATTTCAACAAGCATGATTATGTTATTTCGCAGAGAATGCCGTATACTATATTAAAATCTAGCCTACATATTCATTGGAATTATTGTTTATTTTTGCTACAAACAGATGTAAACAAAAATACAAACAGATGCAGTGGCGGCCGGTGAAAATTTTAAGTGCGGGGTGCTGCATATACAAAAAAAACAAAAAAAAAACACTTTTTTTCTCCTAATCAGTGTAACGAATTTATTAATAAATAAATTTACATATTGAAAATTGCTTTAATAAAAATATTTCATCCTCACCATGAACAAACACCAATAATAAATGTTTCGTATCAATAGCAATGACAAGCGCAAACGAATATCAGCTCGGCGTTAGATCGCAGCGCATTGGTTTCGTGTAACGATAATTGAAAAAATATAATTCTTTTCATATTTTCAACAGTGACACTCGTCATAATTCAGCCTGTATCTATAATAAATAAATAATTATATGTTATTTTAACAAAATAAAATAAGATTCACAAAAAATAGTTCACCAGACACACACACACACATAATAAACGTTTCATATCTCACAGAAATAAGGCGCATAAGCTTACTAAAATACACTGCCGTTTGAGCAGTTACAGTTGAGAATAATGTAACGTGCTATGACAAGAGCAAACGAACATCGGCGTTAGATTGCAGTGCATTTGTTTCGTAATCTAAAGCGTTAATCGGACAATTCTAATTATTAACTATTCAATCAATGTCAAAACATAAGCTGTAACCTTTAACATGTTGTACTGCATTTATATAATGTTGTAAGCATTGTTATTGTTCATAAACACAAACAAAATTTAATTTTTTCATTTTTTTTCTTGGAGGTGCTGCAGTGTTGCAGTGCTTATGTACAGGTCACCACTGAACAGATGTAAAATTTTGCTATAAACAGATGTAAACAAAAATACATTTGTTTACAAATGAATTTGTAAACAAATGTATTTTTTGTTCGCAATCATAAAAAGAAAGATTCAAAACTTATTTTCATCACCAGATTCACTGTTGGATTTTTAGTTATAATAAACACAATAATAAAATTAAAATGGGAATTACAACACACTGCTAACCCATCTAACCTGTACAACTAACTTCGTGCGTACAGAATTGATATATTTGAAGAGTGATTTGATGCCATGCAATCAAAAACGTAAGTTGATTATAAAGGGTGTACCAAAATTCACGCAAGATTTACATTTCTCGTTGGCAACACTTTACCGCCATTTGTGCGGTAAAGTGTTGCCAACGAGAAAAAAAAAGACAGCGTGACAGCTGACAGTTCATGGTTATTAAAAATGGAGCGCTACACGAAAGAATAACGCATTTTCATTTACAATGAAAATGCGTTGTTGAAAAACGTGACATTAATAATAGTCTTCTGTTTAGAAAAGGGCTTAGAAAGAAGTCGCTGACTGGAGGAACTTTTTCTAGCGTTTCCCGGTCTCTGTCAAGTGGTTTTTTCCCTCTCCCAAAACTCAGATGTTTATGCTAAAATATTGCTTTAGTCTTTTTCTTCTCTTCAAGGATGTGCCTGTTCCAGCTTCACTGGTCTTTCTATCTTGTTTGTTGTTGCCATCTATTATTCATTAAAACGAAGAAATTATATTTTAAAAATAATGAAAGTTTGCAGCTACAGTTCGCAATTTTCGTACAAAATATGGTCGGAATAGTGATTTAACTTCAACTGTGAAAAGATTAATTAAAAAATTCAAGGAAACTGGATCAATTAGTGATCTTATACACTCTGGCCGTCCTTCAACAAGTCGTTCAACAGAAAACATCGAAGCAGTTCGTGAGAGTGTTGCTGAGAGTCCAGGAACATCAATTCGGCACCATGGTCTTGAATTGGGCATTTCGAGAAGCTCTCTACAGCGTATTCTCACAAAAGATTTGCATCTTTATGCTGACAAAGTTCAATTGACTCAAGAACTGAAACCTACTGACTACACACAGCGAAGAGAGTTCGTTGAATGGATTATGGAACAACAATAAGTGGATGCTTATTTTTCGAACAAAATCATCTTCAGCGATGAGGCTCATTTTCATCTTGATGGCTTCGTTAATCGACGTTTTGGGTTCATTTTGGGTTCAGAAAATCCACGAGTGATTGTTGAGAAGTAAATGCATCCACAACGTGTCACTGTTTGGTGCGGATTTTGGGCTGGAGGCATCATCGGCAATAAAAGAATCCAGTTTTTTGTGCCTAAATTGCAAGGACGACATGTGGTTTCAACAAGACGGTGCCACATGCCATACAGCCCGAGAAACAATTCAATTACTGCATGGGTCATTTCCTGGTTGTGTAATTTCCCGTTTTGGTGATCAGAATTGGCCGCCCAGATCATGTGACTTAAGGCCGTTGGACTTTTTTCTTTGGGGATTTTTGAAGTCTAAGGTTTATGCCAACAAGCCCACGACCACCCACGCCTTGAAGGAGGAAATTGAACGCTGTATCAACGAAATTCAGCCACATTTATGCAAAACGGTCATGGAAAATTTCGACAAAAGAGTGCGTATGTGCCAGCAAAGCCGTGGAGGCCATTTACCCGATATGCTATTGCATGCATAACCCTATATTGTATACTTTATTAATCAATAAGAAATGACAATTTTTAATTAAAATCATGTGTTTTCTATCAAAATTACTTCTTGCGTGAATTTTGGGGCCCTGTATAATACACACAACATGCAGATAAAATTACCACTAGACTGTGATATGAACGTCCTAGAGGGATAAAACAACTTCTACAATATATTTAGAAGGATCATTAGTAGAAAAGAGATGGAGAGTATAAATACAAGTTATAATTTCATTAATTTCATTCCGATTTTCATTCCTAATTTCACTCCTAATTTCATTCCGATAATCTATATCGGAATGAAATTAGGAGAGAAGTTAAATATTATATATCCATTTTTCCCCACCCGTTGTGAACTGTTGGCATGCCAACTGTTCATTAGTTGAACTGTTCTACTGTTTTACTGTTCATTAGCACATAATACACACATGCATTTTTCTTCCTGATATCTGAACTGTTATTCCCCATCTGCACTGAAATCTTAACCGTTTCTATGTACTAGTCATTTTTATTTGCACATGTGATCAACATGACTTCTGAGTAAACCTGTTATGGTGTTTATAAATGGCGAGATTTGCATTTTCTCTATATAGTATCCATTTTCCTCCAGTCCGAGGGTATTTTATAACTTTTGGGAATGTGTATGCAGTATACAGCGATTACAGTTACCGAAATAATGATGGAGATGATCACGTACACATACTTATACACATGTAGAACGATTGTTAGAACAATCTTTAGATATAGATAGATGCGAATTATTCAAAATTAAACGCACTCAGACAAATTATAGAATAAAGAGCAACACACTTATTATTACTAGTTTCATCATTTTTGATTCAGCAACAGTCTCGCATAAGTAACGTCACAAATGTTATAACATTGCATGGGTTGTACTCATATATTAAGAACTAGAAAACATTATCAGAAAATTTGTCTTAATGTGCCGACATTATATATATATGTGTAATATGCAAATATATAGGAAGTAATGTATATTACGAGGAGAGCAATATGTTTGGACATTTTCCTTTTGTATAATTTCGAGGGTGATGAGAGGGACGAATAAAGAAAACTAATTGAAGACGCTGAGTGAACCACTGTGCGACAGTTTTTGCTGTATGCCAACTCATGTAATAAGGCAGAATGCTAATTGGGGACTGCATTTTAGGGAGATTGGTAAGTGCAGCATGAACAGCGGCATGACTTTAGGTTAATGGATTAAACTTCCATCAACAGCTGATTAAGAAACCTGATATAAATAGAACAGAATGCGCATGTTCGGAATAGCGGTGGGAATGGGAGGAATTTGCTAACAGCAATGCAATGCGAGTTTACTTGACTGTTTACATTCGCATTTTCGGCAATCCAGGATCACAAATGCTAATGTTTATTAATACTTTTTTGTTTCTGGTAAGTGATTTTTAATCAAAAATTAGATGATAGTATATCATTGTGGGATGTATTCATGACTATAATCCATGTGTGTTCACGATGCCGGTTTGCATGTTCTGGAGGACGAAATATTACGTCACGGCACAAATTATGAGATCGGCTAACTCATAATTTGTCTGTATGCGGGATAAACAACCCGAGTTTCCAGGTGAAAAAAAAACCACCCTCCTTCTATATGAGACTGGCTAACTTACCTTTAGTCGAAAGAGACCAGATAAAGGTTCCTCACGTCACTGATGGGAATCGAACCCAGGTTTTTCCAACCAAAGGGCTTCGTCTATATAACGACTGAGCTATGGAGGCTCCTTAATCCATGAAGCATCTTTATTATGTTCAACAGGAATATCCCAAATTGACTGTTTATATATATTATTATTATTATCATTCGTGACACCTCCAAGGAGTCCGAAGACTCATCGCTGGAGGACACCTATTGTACAACTCTCCGTCTCCACTACTACACCGAACCTCTACCACCAATCAACAACATCAGCGCCATCTACTACCCATCACCACAGCTAGTATTTTTTCTGTAGATTGCATGTGTTCTGAAGGGCCGATTTGTCTGTATGTGGGATAAACAACCCGAGTTTCCGGGAGAAAAACTCTGCTACCTCCATATGAGATCGGCTAACTCACCTTCAATTAAAAAAGTCCACATATAAAGATTCCTCCCGTCATGACAAGAATCGAACTTAGGCCTTTTCCAATCGAAAGGCGCAACATACCGTTGTTCTTCCAATTGCGCTGCAGAGGCGTTTATATTTTTTTAAATTTAATAGCGTGTCCTCCCGCAATCAGTCCTTGGATTCCGTGACGTAATAATAATATTTTTTTCTATTACGGATTAGTAGTTTATTTCTTTCATAATTTCTTCACTTCTTTTGTGAATCGAATAGAGTATACTTTGCTTTTTCTCATAAACTTCATTTCAGCTGTTATTAGTTTTTGTTTGTCTTTTTGTTATATTGTCCACATTTCACTTCCATATAAAAGTATTGTATACTTTGTCTGGTTCGTTTTTGTACTAGGTTAGGTTTAAATATAGAGCAAATTACACCTGTTATTTTTAAATATTTCGCAATTTTTAGGTTTATATCGTTTTCATATGTAATAATACTTCCTAGGTTATTAAATGAATTCACCTGTTCTAAAATCTTGTTATGTATTGCTATTTTAGTTTTTATTGCATTTTGTCCTTTAACACTTTCATTGCCAAGCTGAAAATTGGAATTTCGTGTGGTGGCCAAATTTTTTTTTATTATTATTTTTTTAATTTAGTTAGCGACGGCAACGCGATAACGCGTGATCGGCCGCTCGGTGAGAACTCGCATCGCGCGATATCGCGTGATTGGCAATGAACGTGTTTAAATAGTTTTTAGACCATAGTTTTTTTATTTTTCTGTTGATATTATCATTCCATATGACTTGACTTCATATTTATAATCTATATATATATATAAGCTAACACCTTTTTATTCCCTTATAGGGAGTTGAGGAGGCCTTTAAACTATCTAGCTTTTAGAGACTCAGTGGGCAGTTCAATCTTCACCAGTAGCCAATCAGTGATAGTTGGCCTATGTCTATCACTAATTATAGGCAGCCACCATTGAAGAGACCAGCAAACAAGTGCTGCCATTTCTTGGTATCTAACAGCATACGTTACTGTCTGAAAAATAATGTGGGTTGTACGTTCGATTTTCTTGAGTTTCTGGGAGAAAAAAAAAATTCACTTGCCCCTGCCAGAGATCGACTAACTTGGGAACCGGTCAAAGAAAGGCTTAGAAAAAGTTCCTCCAGTCTGCGACTAGACTCGAATCATGTTTATCTTTCTGCATCCTAGCACAGAGAATGCAAACGCCACTTCCACTGAGTTACACAGGCCGCGACTTGATGCCATGTCTTTTTGTTTGTACCTAAAACTCAAGGTACTACTGAACATCAAAGAGCCGTGGTAATCGCTACGTGCAAACTGTCATCACTACTTGTACCCTTTGAAGGAGATATGCTGAATGAAATTTGATAAATTTAAAACACGTCTGGTATAGATATTTGTAAAAATTGGCACTTTTTGTTGTGTTCATATAGAAATACTTCCGCTTTGTTAGAACCTAACAACCGCTGCCTTTTCACTTTTGCAATGTTGTTTCCTTACCGATTTAATTTTTTAAATTCAAATAAGATAGATTCATGACGTCAGGAATGCTGCAAAGTGCAACTGTTACAACATTCGTTGTAGCAGTCAATAAATATAGGTTACTTTCAAACTGTGCAGTGAGACTGGTGGCATTGGTCAACATCGTATTTAGTTTTGTGCCTAGGGATAAAATATATTATAAGCCCCTCTCTCCAAACTTTTGTTCTTTGGGTGAAGTACCAATTGGCAAATGCTTGTGAGCTTTAACAGCATTCTACCCTTTTACCCATTCCTTTCCTAAAGATATTTCACAGTGTCTTTGTTTAGAGAGCCCTTGCATACTCTTTTCCAGGCATAAACTTGCAAAATTTTATTCTTTTCAGAAATTTTCTATTTATTTGTTCTTTGGGTGAAGTACCAATTGGCAAATGCTTGTGAGCTTTAACAGCATTCTACCCTTTTACCCATTCCTTTCCTAAAGATATTTCACAGTGTCTTTGTTTAGAGAGCCCTTGCATACTCTTTTCCAGGCATAAACTTGCAAAATTTTATTCTTTTCAGAAATTTTCTATTTATGTTATTTTGTCCAATTTCATACTAGGTGATAATAGAAGAAAGAAATCTAAGCATCTTAACCTTTCAAGTTATTATGGCCAAAGGTGGGCCAACATAATTAATTTCTTTTAGTAGACATATTTTGTTCATATCTGAACGTGTACTGAAAATTCCAGTAAGCGAAATGAACATATTCTGTATAAATAGTGGTTCCTATGTGGAGAACATTATCAAATTAATGACTACCGGCTGTTGGATCTATCTACGAGGGTGGTCTGAAACGTTCTCGGCCTAACAATGAAAAAACGAATTTATAATTTCAAAATAATTTTTATTATTCAACGTATAATTTTCCTCAAGACTAATACATTTATTCCAGCGTCATTATCCCGTCCATGTAGTGGTTCTCAGTAAGATCTGCAAAATACCCCTCTACAGCTGCAATCACCTCTTGATTTGAAGAAAAATGCTGACCAGCGAGGAAGTCAAATGTTGGGAATAGGGTAGATGTTCCAAGATCCCTTAATTTTCCCATTGCCAAAACACCTTAGTGGGCAGGTGCATAGTCCTGATGAAAGATTTTTTGTCTTCTGCAAACCGGGTCTTTTCTCACGAATTTTTTCGTCTGGTAAAAGTAAATTAAAAGATCGGAATAATATTCCCCGGTTGTTTTACCTTTTTCAAGATAATAAAAAAATGCCTTTAGCATCCCAAAACACCAATGCAATGAGCTTTCCTGCTGATCGAACCGACTTGTCTTCTTTGTTCAGCACCAATCGGCTTCTGTCCACTGTTTTGACTGCTGTTTGATTTTGGTGTGTACTGGTGAATCCAAGTCTCATCCATAGTAATAAATCGACGCACAAAATCATTTATTCTTGTCAAAAGGCTCCAAGCACTGTTCAGATTTTCATGAAATTGCGTTTTTGATCTGCTGTGAGCAAGCACGGCACTCATCTTGCACAAAGCTTTTCCATATGCAATTCTTCATACAAAATATATATATATCCTACAAGTTCTTTTGAAATGCCTATCTCAGCAATTTCATGCACTTTGACTCCCCGGTCATCCAATACTATATCGTGCACTTGATCAATGATTTCTGGTGTTGTTACACTTTTTGGACTTCATTCACATGCATCATCTTCAAGACTGGTATGGCCACATTTAAACTCGGCAGCCCATTTCTTAATTGCCGAAAATGAAGGACAAGAGTGCCATAAACTTTTATGAACTTAGAATGAATTTCTTTTGGCGTTAAGCCTTTCTTTACAAAGAATTTTATAACTACACTATACTCAATTTTATCCATTTCAAGTCAAGGGATACAAAAACATTTTTGCTTCAGACAGCTGTATAAAACAAACTACTTGATAGAATGACTTGCAATTTCACACTGATGCTTATGACAGATGTACCAACTTAGAAAAAAAATCTGGCTGATAGTGTTGCCATGTATGGTTGAGGTCGAGAACTTTTCAGACCATCCTCGTATTTTATACGAGGTGTGGCTATTAAATAAGACTAGTTGCAAAAATGTAGTTTATTATTACAAGTGTACGACTTAATTGTTATCCTCTTCAACATACTCCCCTCCTTTATCTATACACCGTTGCATATGAATTTTCCATTGTTGGAAGGTGCTACAAGTCATCAGGTGTTATCTGCTTCAGTAGCACTGGTTTTCTCCTTTACCTTATCCACTAAATGAAAATGGGTGCCCTTCAATGCAGATTTCAACTTCGGAAAAAGGTAAAAGTCGCATGGAGCTAAGTCCGGCGAGTAAGTCACGATTCCTTATCTTATCTTGATCTAGTTTATAGTGACCCCCATACTACTCACAAATATATACCTTTATAGCAATGTTATTTTCTTACATCGAGCTTAATATCATACTTGTCTTCTCACATTGAAATAAACATTGGATTTTAGCCTCAATGAGCAGCACCACACCCTCAGACAGGATGGTCTACTTCCCCTCAGGCCAAAAACAGTATCCTGCAATGACATTTCTTATTCATGGCATCAAGACAATTTTGGGCTCTATAAATGACGCTGAAATATTGCTTACTTTTATGTTGTTAAATACTAATGCAGTTCAGAGCAGTTTGCTAATACTCAATGTGTGTGTGTGCATATATATAAATGACGCTGAAATATTGCTTACTTTTATGTTAAATACTAATGCAGTTCAGAGCAGTTTGCTAATACTCAATGTGTGTGTGTGCATATATATATATATATCATATATATAACACATGAATCTTAATTCCTTAGATTACACACCTGTGTAATACGGTAATCACACAGAACAGAATTTTGCAGTTAAAAGTGAAATTCTGTACTGTGTTCTTTGGTTCCTGTATTTTAAGCCTAACTAGTTGCACCTTGGCTCAGAGCCATACGTGGACTTCCACTTTTTCATACCATTGTCAACTGTTGGTATTCAAATACTTATTTTACTGCTCATTAGCAGATTGTGTACACGAATTTTTCATAACTGATAACTGACTAATTCCCAGTTCTGCACTGAAATCTTAACCAGTCGTTTGGTACATGTGATCAGATTTCTGAGTAAACTGCTTATCATGTTTATAAATGGCGATATTTGCATTTTATCTATATAGTATAGTATAAATTTTCCTCTGATTGAAGGGATATTTTATAACTTTTGGAATGTGTATACAGCATATAGCAAATACAGTAGTCTTAGTACCTCAGTCGGTATAGACGAAGCCCTTTGGTCAGACCTGGGTTCGATTCCCATTCATGACGTGAGGAACCTTTATCTGCTCTTTCGACTAAAGGTGAGTTAGCCGATCTCATATGGAGGTAGAGGGTTTTTCACCTGGAAACTCTAGTCTTTCGTCCCTCAGAAACAGGCAAACAGCCCTGTGAACACACACATGGATCTAGGCATAAAACACATATTTAATCCCCCATTAGGAGGGCTCAACCAAAATTCTTTCCCTTATTGCACAAACCAATTCTCAGCTGCAGATATATGGCTTCATCATGTGGTAAATTTTGTTCCTTTAAATTTGGGAACAGGAAATAAATGGGTCCAGGTCTGAGAAATAGGGTGGGTGAGGCAGACATTGAAAGTCCGAATTGTGTATTGCCTGTTGGGTTTCTTAAGCAGTGTGAGCAGGTGCATTGACCTGAAAAAGCAACATGACTCTGCTGTTTCTCCGCAGAATTTTTCCTTCAATATCGCTTTCAATTCCTTCACAGCTATTGAATAAACTGCTGCAGTAACAATTTCACCTTTTTGAGGTACTTTGCAAGGATGGCATCATCCATATCCCAAAAGACAATGGAAAAGAACCTTTACTGCTGACTCTTGGGTTTGGAACTTCTTTGGCCATGGAGAATCTTTCTGTTTCGCTCGATTGACTGCTGTTTGGTCTCCTGGTCATAGTAATCACTATTTATTTAAATCATCTCGTAAGATGATTTAAATAAATTGATTTAAATTTAATTTTTTTTATTTAATCAAAAAAAATCAGCTAATGCCTTTTATTCCCTTATAGGGAGTAGGCGAGGCCTTTATATCCTATCTAGCTTTTGGAGGCTGAGTGGGCAATTCAATCTCCACCGGTAGCTAATCAGAGATAGCCTGCCCATGTTTATCACTAATTATAGGCAGCCACCGATGAAGAGGCTGGCAAACAAGTGCTGCCATCTCTTGGTGCTTAACCCTAACAGGATATGTTACTGTCTGAAATGTGGGTACTACGGTCAATTTTCTTGAGTTTATGAGACTAAACACCAGAGTTTCTGGGAGGAAAACCGCTTGCCTGTACCAGAGATTGACTAGACTTGAACCTACATCTAACTTCAAGCAGCCAAACACAGAGGAAGCAAGTGCCACTTCCATTGAGCTACACAGGACGTGCCAGTAAAGAAAGGTTTTCTATAAAATAGAAAATTCAATATTACCTGTAGGGTTGAGATTTATTAAGATATCCAAAAAGAGAAGACTTGTTACGTTAGTAGCAATGTTTAAGAATCTCAGATATTCTTCATACACACATCAAAATCAATCAAAATTTCAGATTACAGCACAGTTTTGAATAAATAAAATCAAATCTGCTAATGCCTTTTACTCTAAAAAGGTAGCAGGCATGATGGTTTAGTCCTAACTTTTAAGGTTTAGAGCCTTATAAGGAGTATACAAGCTTGTCCAAAGTAGATTTCTTTGCAAACAGCCATGCCTTATACACATTGGATATCCAATGTGTTCCTTGCTTTGGCATGGTAGATCCCCTTGTCTGTATTCCACTACAGTTCTTATTAGTTAAAAATACTTATGGGTACAATAAACAAAAGAATGACAAACTAAAATATGCTCCTTAGCAAACCACTATTGCACTTGGCTATAACTAACTAACTGGGTCCTATATTTAAGATTGTACAATTTTTGTGAAACAGTCAGCTTCACAGATGAAAAAGCTATCACTGGTCATGTGACTGCTATTGGCTGTATGTTTCTAGGTTAATAACTATTTTTGTTAAGCAATAATGTAAATATCTGATGAGAACCAGCTGTTTCTCGAACTTAGGCTGTCACCCCTTTTGCTGACTATCAATAGAACTGCTGCTCAGCTGTTATCATTATCAGTTAAGCACATGCACAATACTATTGTACTTGCTTAACTGATTTGTGCAGCCTGAAGTAGATATATTTCTTTAATGAAGTAGCAGATCTTATGGGTGATAGATGGCATCTTTTTTTTCTTGGGAAAAATTATAGGTGATGGTATCCATTCATTAAATGTATTCTGGGTACACTCCAAACAGCAAAGTGCATTTATTTGCAAGGAGGAGAACCAGAGCATAATAACTTTATTGGACCACAAAGAATATTTCTCGATATCCATTTCAAATAAATGGCTTTATGGATGATGCCTGATTTATAAGAGAGATCCCATGTTAATTTAATGAGTCAAATAAGCATCTATTTTTCACATAATTTAAAAATAAAATTTTGATATTTATTTTCTAGAATAACAACTTAAAAGAATTAAATGTTAAATATTAGCTTAGTATCAAAATTTTTAAGAGCAATTTTTTGAGATCCATGTATATTACAGTAATTAACACATTTTGATTTTGTAGTGAAATAGTTTTGTATTTCTTGTTAATGGCCCAAGATGGCTTAGGAAGTTTTGATAACATGAATGATATATAACGTTACTTGACTAAAATCATTCTAATGGATATAGTGTAGCATGCAGATGGTGGGTTGTGTTGTAGAGTGTTCTTCTGCAATGAATCCTTGGACTCTGCAGGCGTCATAATAATAACATGAAACAAAAGACTACAGAAATATTTCATAACTTGCATTTTGAGATTGCAGCATCAACATCTAAGAAAATCAACAGACATCAGTTTTAAAATGACAATATATCGATGCAATGTTTATTATACAAAGTGTTCTAATATGGCATTGCAATATTTTCTGTTAATCTAGTATTAAACACTGGCATAAAAATTTTAAATGATGTATCTTCTTGTTTGTTTTCCAACAAACATACAAACAAGGATAGTGACAAAGAAAAATTTTTTTTTTATACAAAGGAAAACTGTTACAAAAAAAGTAGTTACTAAAAATATGTCACTTTTTTTAAAATTTCTATTTCATTGACTGCGCATCTTTGCTACAAAAAACATGTTAGAGTAGTTCTGTATAATACGTGTACAATGAATAAAATAGAATCCAAAGATCACTTTTTCATAAACATATCCATTAATATATATTGCCTGAGTATTTTTCTTAAGTAAATGTCCATTAGCTAATGGAAGAACATTTTTGAGCTAGGACATTGTTTTGCTTTAAATAAAGCATCTGTCGATATTCACATAGGTTCAGGTCATAGCAGTTACACATAAACTTACAAAACTTGCACCCTGCATGGAGGTGTCTTTTCTACATTATCATAAAAGGCAGCACATACATAAAAATGAATTAACATTTGATCATAAACATTAATTATTTATTGAAAAAGAAATTTTAAACAAGAAAAACAATGTTTTTTTTAAATAAATATCACATTAAATAAATGCCCAATTTTATTTATTATTGACATCCGACCTCCCATGGAGTCAAGAATCATTGTTGGAGGGTGCACAAAGCTCATCCATCCATGCCTTAAACTGATCCAATGTGTCTACATTCACAACACACTCAGGCAATGCATCTCCGCCCTCATCAACCACTCTCCATTATTTATTTACTTTTTTTTTTTAAAGGGACTGTTATATAGCACACTTATTAGTAGAGCGAATTACTTTCTCATTAATAGTAGCTGCAAAGAAAGCTTTAATACTATGCTTTATGATTAAGCACAACATACTGAAATCTATTTCTTTCACCACCTCAAGCCATATCACAACAGAGGCCTTCTTCTACAGATGATATATGATCATGTCATTTTTTGTAGTCACAACCACAGGGTTTAAATCATTTAGCTCATCAAAATTACACTTAAAAGTAGAAAGTGATTTTCTTTTCTGAAACACTGTTATGAAGTGTGTATATACACAGCTAACAAATTGGCTTTTTACAAAGCTATCCAACAAACATATTTCTTCTTATTTCTATTTCACAAATTGTTTAGCATTCTTCAATTCTAGCAAATTAAGAGTAACTGTTTTTTAATACTTTGCTTGAAAGTAGAGTTTAAAAACAGCAATCAATACCATGTTACTTAAATTAATTAGAGTGCAGTCCTGGAAATTTTCCTGATTCAGCTAAGACACAAGAAATAACATAAAACAAGCCTAAGTAGAAATTAAGTTGGGCAGTTTTAGAAGGTAATTTTTGAAGCTTTCCAGTACGGAACTGCTTCTCCAGTTCTAATGACTTTGGAAAGGTGATGAAAGGCAAGAGAAACCATAAACTACAATGAACTACTAGTACTGTAAATACAACATAAGGTATAAATAAAAGAAGTGCAAAAAGGATATGTGAACCAGCATATCCAAGCAAAATGGCCAATGTGACAGCACCAGCCTGTTTATCGCTCTTCATATCCCGAGAATTGTTGCTATGAAGTACAGCCTCAGTGCTCAAGGCCAGTGGAATAGCATAAAAAAGTGTAATAAAATCTATATAGCTAGTCTGTGCCATAAAAGAAAACAGGACACTTAGTGGTCCAAAAGTAACAAGAATCAGAACATCCCCCAAAGCAAAATATTTA
This sequence comes from Typopeltis vanoorti, assembly GCF_054136105.1. Classification (NCBI taxonomy): domain Eukaryota; kingdom Metazoa; phylum Arthropoda; class Arachnida; order Uropygi; family Thelyphonidae; genus Typopeltis; species Typopeltis vanoorti. The sequence continues at coordinate 114,705,700 of NC_143550.1, read as the reverse complement.
AGTCCAATACCACCAGTATAAAGAAAAGAGCTGGAGAGACCCCCAAAGTAAACTAAAGCCAAATGTTCCATTGTAGCAGGTGATAACCACACTGTACATATAAATCCTATACATCCCAATGTATATAACATAACTCCTAGCTGCACCATTTCATCTGGAGTTAATATTTTATCAACCAATGTTCTATCATCACTACGTTTGCTATCAATGCCTTTCAGGTAGTCAAAGTATGTGTTAACCACATTTCCTGCTGCATGAACAGAAAGTGCAGTAAAGCATGTCACAATCAGAATGGGCAAATTATAAGTTCCAGTAGCTTTATAACTAAGGGCTACACCCAATGCAACAGGTATTAAAGATGTATTAAAAGACCATGGTCGTAAAGCTTGAACATAAGTTGATAACTTTGATAACTTCTTTGCAGACTTAACATTGGGAATTTGTCCATTATCATTCCAATGGTTGATTTCATCTTTCATGTGATGATGATGACTATTGTTTTTGACATGATTTTCAGAAGCCATGCTTTCTGGTCAGGACCTGAAAAGAAATGTCTTTAGTTTACACATACACTGTGTGTGTATTCATATTTACATGACTGAAAGCCTGCGAAAGTAATTAACAAAAAAAGTTACCTAAGTAATGAGTACATTACAGCAGCTGGAGAGACTGAGATGATCATCAGGCCCAAATCAATACTTCATAAGCTGTTACAAGATATTATACAAGACTCATGCACAACTTGAATACCCTAAGCCTAATGAATGGCATTAAATGCTTAATAATTTATTGTTCTCAAACTACAAGGCATCAGTTTATGAACATTTCTAGAAGCCTGATGTATGAAAAATATGAGTAAAGAACACCAAATCAACCCAGAAGAATTTCATATAACAGAGGTAGATGCATGCAGAAACTTAATATTTATTATTATTACATGACACCTCCAAGGAGTCCAAAGACTCATTGAGGGAGGGCATCTACTCTACGGCTCTGTCTCCACTCAAATCACCAACTACAGCGAATCACATCATCTACACCAACGCCATCTACTGTCCACCACTAATATTTTCAGAGACAATCACAAACATTCTTGTCCACAGTGAGATTCAAACCTGCAGCCTTTTGGCTGGAGAGCAGATATGCTAACCACTTGGACAACTGGGCCAGCACAATTCAAATATCAAAGAAAATACATACAGGCCAACCATTATGAAATATATCTTACATAAATGGGAACAGATTGATCAACTTTGCTTCTTCAAGAAACATGGTTGTTGGCAGTACAATGTTTAATCATAAAAACATTCATAAAATGACCTGGAAGTCTCCTGATAGAAACACCTTCAACCAAATTGATCACATTTTAAGAGATGCAAGATACGTGCCCAACTTGATGGATGTCAGATCTTATAGAGGGACAGATATTGACTGACCACTATCTATTTATATCAAAGATTAGAAACAGAATCGCAAATGTGAGCAAGATGTATGGATTTCATCTAAAAAGTTTAATAATACAAGACTAAAGGAATCAGAAGTCAAAGCCAGATATAGTGAAAAAACAAATGAAAGCTTATCTACTCTAATGAACAGTGTTCATGATTGTGGAAAACTCTCAAGGATGCAGCAGTGATAACAGCAGAGGTACTAGGAAAAGTAGGTAGAGTTGAATATAACCACTGGTTTGATGCAGAATGTGAACATGTGACTAGCAAAAAATGAGGCATACAGACGAATGCAGCAAAGGAACCACACTTGTAAAGCTGTAGTGGCATATTGTATGGCCAGAAAGGAAGAAGAAAGGGTGCATAAGAATAGAAAGAAAAAAAAAAATACTATGAAGATGAATTTATTGAACTGGAAATCTCTGAAGTACAAGTCTTTGGACTACCTGGAGATGTCACGTAATAATAATAAATGCAATTTATATTATCAAAACTACTATCAAAAGTTAAATAGAAGCCAGAAAGACTTCCAGTCTAGAGCAACCATATGTAGGGATAAGGAGGGCATAATCCTGAGTGGGAATGAAATGATACTAAAAAGATGGGTAGAACATTATGAACTATTGAATACTAATATATTTAAACAGTTGGATGACATGGATAACACAGAGAGCCAAACAGAAGATTCAGAAGCAAATGAACCAATACCAACAATTGCTGAAGTGGAAGCAGCTATTGCAAAACTTAAGAATAACAAAGTCCCAGGAATGTAGAAGTGATATTCCTGGGGCTTTGTTATTAGTGATATAGAAGTGATAAAAGCAGAATTAATTAAAAATGTAGGTATAGAATATTTCAGGCAACTGTGTCTACTTATTACCAAAATCTGGATTAATGAAACAATTCCAGATGAATGGAATCTGAGCATCATATCTCCTAATAAGGTGATGTAATGATCTGCTCTAACCTAACAGATAAAGCTTAGGTGTTGACGGAGCACAACACAGCTTGTATACAAGCTGTGTTGCTCTGATGATGATCGAAATATAAGCAGTTAATAAAACACCTTTTGATAAAATAGTTTGTTTGGTGTTAATACCATTAAAAACAAGCTCTGCTCTAACTATAAAGGTTATAGTTATATAACTATAACATAATCAATTCATTATGTACCACCTATAAAATTTTCTCCAACATTCTATTCGAGAGACTTTAAATCTATGTAGAAAATGCTATTGGTGATTATCAATGTGGATTCCATCAAGGAAGATCTACAAATGACCAGATTTTTATGTGCCATATACTTGAAAACTGCAATGAATTTGGAATTGAAACACACCATCTCTTCATAGATTTTAGAGATGCATATGATAGCATAGACAAATATAATTTATTTATTGCAACAAAACTACAGATACCTTGGAAAATTAAAGCTACCATAGAAACACTTAATGTCAGATTAAAATTTCGAATATGTTTTCTGATCCAATACATATAAAAAACGGTGCTTGACACGAGGATTGCTTAGCTTGGTTGTTGTTTAATATAGTGGTGCTGGTATTAATACAAGGTTTTCAGAGGTGCTGGTATTAATACAAGGGAACTATCTTCTACAAGTCGATATGAATTCTGGCATATGCAGATAGATATTATAGGAAAGACCAGTGCCATAATGAGGGCGTGGCAAAAGAGGTGCCCGCCATTGGTGCAAACTAGGTTTGTGGTGCAAAACGTAAAAAATAAAAATAAATAGATATAAAAGTCCACTATTTTATATTGCATTTTTAAATTTCAGCAATACGGCGCTTTAGACATACAAATTCTGCAAACACAGCGGAATTCCACTACATTTGGTAACACTGGTGAGAGTTCCAATTCGTCTCGAGTTAGATGGCAACAACAGTGCCTAATATCACTACTTCCTCGAACATAACATTTCTTTGCAATTGTTCTCGTTTTTGTCTCAAGTAAATTGTTCCGTGCACCATTAACTATTAATGAATGTATTTTCCCATTTTATAATTTTGTAGAATCTCCAAATTCCAGTCTAATCCTAAATATTTGCATAGATAATCTAATACATTCTTCCGTTATCCTCCTAATGTGTCTATCTGCCCATCCCAAGTTTATTACCTTCTATATTATAATTTTAATCCCTTTATGACCTCCTTCGATATCATTCCATCTACCTGAATCCCTCGTTTCATGACCCACTCACAAAAATTATTCGCCAGTCCTTATTTACACCCATCAAACCAAGGATCTAATGAAAATCACAATCTTCCCACCTTCAATACTTTCATTCATCTCTACTTTTTGTAGATAAGAGAATGTCAAAAATCATGTAATTATTATTAGTTTTGTTTCATTCATAAGATCGGTTGTTTTGTTGCTGTGTCATAATTATTGTTAGATATTTTAGCTCGTTTGTGGAACAAAACATACTGAAAAAGACAGATAATTTTGTTGATATACAACATACAGGCATACTGAGTAAGTACTATAAATCAAATGCTTTAATAATACAACTTCTTAATGAAATGTGTGATGAACAAAGACAAGTTATAGTAGACTCTGTAACAAATGCTCGAATGTTGCTCAAATTATTAACAAAATTTAATTTTGTTGCACTATTAATATTTTGGGATACAATATTAGGAAAGATAAATAAAGTAAATTTACTTTTAGAAGGAAAAAAACCACAGTCGAAAATGCTGCGAAAATGATAAACGCTCTAAAAAATTAAATTCAACAGTACAGAAATTATTTTTTTGCTTCGCTTCACAATTCGGCAAAAAGTTTAGCCGAAACAATAAATATTGAAACTTACATTCCAGAAAAGAGACTGCACAAAATAAAAAACATGCCTGGTGAGAAAGCTACTGATGATTTGTTTGCCATGAATGAAACTGCATTACTAAAAAAGAAATGTGTGAAGTTTTAGATCTAATACTCATACAACTCAATGATAGATTTACTGCTTTAAAAGAGGTCGCAAATGAATTCAGTTTTTTAAATGGACATGCTTTAAAAATTATGCGGCTAGATGATCACAAACAATGCGCAGCTGACCTGGCATTGAAATATAATAGCAACTTAGATGCTCCAGAATTTGTATGCGAAATTGAGAGTTTCAAATATCAAGCCATGGAAGTTTTTGAAAATTTAGGCAATATGAACACTTTTCAAATCTTGCAAAAACATTACAAACTCTCATTACAAAACACGTATCCAAATTCAGACACAGTATTAAGGATTTTCATAACAATGCCTGTAACAACAGCTTCCTGCGAACATTCATTTAGCAAATTGAAAATTGTAAAATCGTACCTTCGTTCTTCTATTGGACAAGAGTGATTGATAAACATGTCTACAATATCAATTGAAAAAGATATTGCAAAAACATGAAATTATGACGATATAATAGATGTGTTTGCAAATGAAAAAGCTAGAAAAATTTCTTTATAAAATATGCTGAACTTATTTGTTTTTATTATATTATTTTATATTATACCTATGTAGTGTATTTCTTTAATTTATTTGTCATTGAATATGAATAAAAATTTTTCTTATTTAATAGATTATTTATTTATACAAATACATAATTGGATTTACAGGCAACACATTTTGATGGGGTTAATAGTAAGTATTTAACATATTGCATTTAGTAAAACTTAACTTGTTACATTTAAATTTTTCAAAATTTTTGTCATTTTTGGGTTGGGGAGGACGCAAGTTAGACACTTGCCATAGGCGCTTCATACCCTCATTACGGCACTGGGAAGGACACAAAAAACAATGAAAGAAACTTTTATTAGTTTAGAAAAGGCAGCAAAGAAAATGCCTCTGCAGATTAACCAAAAAACATCCAAATAACAAGAAAACTTGTGATGATAATCCTTCTCAAGTTGAAATTTCCGTTCTGTTATTGGCACCGCACCACAGCCCCATGTAGTGCCTTGGCATCCCATTTGAGTTTCATAACTCACTATGAGGTGTGGTCGTTACCCCCATTCTCAATCATGTGTAATTGTCTATGAAGCGTTGTGTTCTTAAGACCAATTTGCCTGTTTGCGGGAGGAAAAACCTTACGGTCCACACCCATGACTGGCTAACTTGGCTATGTCTGAGAAAGATCCTAAGCTCCTCACATCAGCGACGAGAATCGAACCCAGGAAACTCCTTTCCTAGGCATACGGTTGCGGAGCAGTCAAATTAAAACTGATTCATATAAATTTGAAACCATACATATCTTTATATACTTGGGATCCAAAGTTAACTGCAAAAATGATATCAGTGTTGAGATTCAGAGACTCATTCTTTCTGTGAATAGATGTCTATATAGACTTAAACACTCAAAGTGACATTTGATCTCAAGAAAAACAAAAATAACTATGTACAAAGTGCTTATAAGACCAGTATTAACTTATTCTTCTAAACGCTGGGTATTATTGAAGGCTGATGAAAGATTGCAAGGTCTGTTTGAAAGAAGGGTTCTCAAAAACATGTTTTTAAAGCAGTATAAGAGAATCGAATGTGGAGAAAAGGCACAATTATGAATTCTACAGATTGTTTAATAAGCTAGACATTAAGTACATTAAAATCAATAGATTAAATTGGGCAGGGTATATTATATGCATGGATAATAATAGTTGGCAAGATATTCGATGCTAGGCCAAAAAGAAAAAGGAAAATTGGAAGAGCTAAATTGAGATGAGAAGATGGAGTGATCCAGGATATTAAGACTCTGAGAGTTAAAAATTGGAGGAACTTAGCAATGAATAAGGCTGGCTGGCAGAAGTTTCTGAGAGGCTGGGCACACATTATCAAGCCAATGATGATGATGATAAAAGGCACTTCACTATGAATTTGCCAAGGGTGCTAAAAACTTAGCTACACTGCTGTCATTCAGTAAATATTACTGTATTTAAAAAACACTGCCAAAGTTATGTCAGGCTTTTCACAAAGTACAGCATTAACGAATAAGTTATTTAACTAGTATATTTTATTTAGCTTGCTTTTTTTTTTTTTAAATATAAATATTAATTCCCACATACAAGAGGTTACAAAGTCTACAGTGCATCAGTGCTGTGTGCAGGCAAGTAACATATCTAACTGTAAAGCAACATCAAATTCAATGAATATATGACAATCATTTGTTGTTTGCTAAAGACATTCAAATGTCAAACAGAATTAAATTAACATTATTTACATTACAAATCATTAGTTAATGAAGAATGAGAAATGGAGAAATTTACAATAAATTGTTTCTGAAGAAATTTAGAAACAATTTATATTAAGCAACCAATGAAAATAGAAACCAAAACACAGGTCCACATGTGAAAGCAACAATTAATTAAAATAGCAAATGGAAAGTATTATACAAACTCAAACTGCAATGAATCTTGCCATGACTTTTGAACAGAAAACTTATACCTGTCACCAAGAAATATTTAAACCTTCATTAGCTGAAGTAGAAGAAAGTATCAAAAGCAAAGAAACAATAAAGCAGAGGTAGTGATGGAGTAGTGGCTGAACTCAAATATGGTGGTAATTAACTACAGAAATACATGCCCTCAGAATGGAAAGAATCACTAATCATCATACCAATATATAAAAAAGGAAATAAACAACATCATCAAATTCCTGATATGTACCCTCAAGGGCTGTACAGGATATGATAGTATTACATGAAAAACTTACATCACCACTAACTTCCTTTCTACAATTTTCCTGCAAATCAATCTGTTACCTGTGAAGACTCCAACATTATTAGATCTTCTTTTTAGATCTTCCAATTCTTTGCCAACCAGATGGTAACCTACATTTCTCAGTCTATAGAAAGAAGACTCATACAGGCCATTATATCCATGCGGAATCTCATCAGCATCCCAGTCAAAAGGCAGGAACTATTAAAACACTGGTTCATCGGCCCCACTCCTTTTGTTCTTCAGACAATCTTTTACAAAAATAACTACAATATATAACTTCTTCTTTTCTATCTAATGGTTATAAGAATTGCTTCATTAAAAGAACTTTGAGTAGTTTTAATATGTCTTCCTCTTCAAACACAGAAGAAATAACGTGCATTACTATCCCTTATGTATAAGGCATCAGTGAACATATAGCAAAAGTTTTAAAACCGCTGAATATTTTTGTTGCCTTTCGACTGTTTAGAAAAATCTCTACCTTTCTCACTTCTCCTAAGGACAAGCTTCCACATCTTAATCATCCAGGTGTCTACCAGATTCCGTGCTTTTGTGGATTATCTTATTTCGGACAAATGGAAAGATCTGCCTCTATTCGGCTAGAAGAACACCAATCTTATATTGAATACTTTAAACCTGAAAAGTCTGGACTTGCAGAGCATCTTAAAAAAACGCCTTTATAAAGAAACATATGAAACTCTACTTCATTCTCCTAACTTAAACAGATCCGACGGCTTATGTCTATCCCCTTTATGGGAGATAGGAAAGATTAGCTGATTTGTAAAGCACTAACTTTTTATTTATTTATTTATTTTTTTTTTTAAGGAAATTTATTGACCTTTTTAGTTATCTTACACCAGCTACTTAGGTGGCACTTTTTGGAATTGTCAGTTATTGTTTAATTTGAGCTTAATGTACTGAAGATGCCTGTGACACACAGGCGAAAATTATACTATTAAATAATCTTTGTACGTGAGTTTTTTCCATTATTAATTTTGTATCGATATGTCTACTCACGGTATACCGCTTTTAAAACTCCAATATTATTAGATATATTTCTCTCTCCTAAGGCATATTTTACCGTATCAATATCCATCTATATCTTGGTTTTCCTCTGGGTCTTTTTCCTGCCAACATGGAAGAAAACACTTGTTTTGCTAATCTTTCCTCTCCCATTCTGTTTAAGTGACCATACCACCTGAGACAAACATGAATGTGAAAATTACAGAGGGATATTGCTTCTGCCAAAAGCCTACAAAATTCCTCCTCCCTCCCTCCCACTCAAGAAAGGTTTTTATAAACCTACAGTAAATTAACACCCTGGATGGGCTTTTTTTTATATTTTTTTTTTATTAATTTTATATATTTATACATGATGAAAAGGAACCATACCATAGAAAACACAAGAGAATACGAAACAAAATTCTGAAGAAAGTGATTGACAGTTGACCAGATTTTTACACTATGACAAATTTTACAGAAAAAAACATGATAGCTCATAGAAAAAGCTGGGGCAGTATTAAATGAACTTGGAATATCTGTTAAGAAAATAAATTTAATCAAAATTTGCACTATTGACCTGGAGCATGGTATTACCTAACAGAATTAGATCTGAATCTTTTGATATGAAGACAAGATTGAAACAAGGAGATATCCTTTCACCAATGATATTTAATTTAGCTTTAGAAAGTGTATCAGAGAAACTGTAATATTAAAACATTCAGATCAATGATGTTTGTTTAGCTGGAGAAAATGCCGAAGACATTAAGAATAACATTTAGAAAACTTAAAAATTGCTGTTGATAAACTAGGATTACAAATTAATCAAGATAAAAAACCAAATATGTAAAAGTATGTAAAAACAACCAAGGAAAAAATGACTAATTTATAATTGATAACCAGAAATTAAAAAATGCCACTTCCATCAAATATCTTGAAACACTGATTACTAGAGATGATACCATTAGTATGAAAATACAAGCTACAGTACCTTCCAAAATTCTCTCAAGCAGAGTTAAAACCGAATTAACAAGACAATGACATATTATTTTTTGTGGACCTACAGCCAACAGACTAAGATGCAAAAGCCTTGTAAATCTTTGAAAACAAAATCCTTAGAAAAGTTCTGTACCAAGTGAATGGAGAAGACAATCAGGAATTATACCAACCCTACAGAAAAAAATACTAATATTAGAAGATGAAAATGGATGACATATTACAGATAAAAAAGGCACAGTAGAAAGGGGCAGACAATATTTTTCACAACCGTATAACACCACAAGAACTGTTGAAACACTATTACATGGAAGCCAGAAGAACATGAAGAAGAAAGTATTTCAGAAATACAAAATACGGCAGCTAAGTGTTTGGCCAGTTTGTAAGTATGGAAACCAATCATATCAACTAATGCAGTGTTTCTCAACCTTCAGATATCTGCGTACTCCCTTCTTAAATTTTTCGTTATTACCAAGTACCCCTTATCAAAATAATAATAATAAATAAATAAAGTATATTTCATTGTAAATGTCTATTTTATTTGAATTTATATGTTCATGTAAACAAAAAATATGATTTATTTTTAATAGAACAAAATTTAGAATAGGTTCCTCTTCATTTCCGGTCCATGAAAATCCACATTTCAAGTAATTCATATAATATGAAGATTTTTCATCTTCTTCCTAGTCGGTTCTCTAGAGATGTCAGACGACACACCCTTATCAATTTCATTTGATCCAGATCAATGTTTTCTTGTTGCTTACAGCTTGTATTAGCTATATTGCTCTCTTTTGTGCATTTTATAAATCCAGTCTTTAACCAATGATCCATACGTAAGAATTTGAAAGCTAAAAAAAATACCGTATTTACTCGAATATAACTAACTTTTTTTCCTGAAATTAAAGCTAAAAAACTGTGGTGCGAGCAAGATATATGCGGGGATTTTCGGAAACTAAAGTTTTCAGAAAAAAAAAAAATTTTTCCCCCTTAATAATGATTCCATGCATTAATGATGCATAGCTGAAAATTGCCAGGTACCCCCCCCCCCCCCACTGAAGACCTTTCGCATACCCACACTTAGAGAAACACTGAACTAGTGGGTTCAAGGATGTCTAAGATTATATAGTTATAGTTTAATGATGAAGACTGGGTTTATTTGGCAAATAAGAAGACATCAAAATAAGAATAAGAAACTACAATGGAAGGAGACCTCCATGTAGCCTTCTAAGGAATGGAGAGAACTAACCAGGGCTTCTGACCTAATGTCCAATCTTCACCCTTCTTGTCATGCAACCCTGTTAGGTATCTACCAGGATACTGAACAAATGAGGATGGGCTAGTAATTTGGAATTTAGCCAACTAAATTGTAATCTTACTGGCTTAAACTACAATGTAAAATGATGATGCAACATGATAGAATTTCATGACAAGTGGGGCATTGCCCAGTTAAACAAGGTCCCCATTCTTTGTGCCAAGGAACCAGGGCAAACAGCACAAAGTCAGCTACTGGAACAAATCCTAGAATGCATCATAACTCAACATCAGCAGAGCTTAAGATTAATACTATCAATGTAAGATGCATCACTGGAAAAGAAATGTACTACATTGACATAACAGGAGTAATCGAAACAAAGAAATCAAGCACAATCTAACAAATAAGCTTAGATGTTGACGGTTATTCATTACTTATTTTTTAATGGTATTAACAACACCAAAATATTTCGCTGAATCTCAAACACAGCTAGTATATGCTGTCGTGAATGCTAGCTGTGTTGTGCTCTGATGATGCTGATTTGGAATTCAGCGAAATAAAATCAGTTAATAAAACATCTTTGGATATAGGGTTGGCAAGATGGATAGGAGGCTGGTTGATGGAGAAATATCAGAGAGTAGAGTCCAAAAGACAGCCTGTGACTAGTGGTGTACCGCAGGGTTCTGTTCTTGAACCACTGCTGTTTAATTTGTTCATTTATGATATAGGGAAAGATCTGAGCAGAATGGTTCATTTGTTTGCTAATGATGCAAAGTTGGATAGGGCAATAGTGAATGCAGAAGATGTCAAAATTTTGCAGGATGATTTGGATAGATTGGAGGTCTAGGCTAAGGAGAATGGATGTCAATTTAATGTGGTAAATTTAAGGTTATGCATTTTGGGGTGAAAAGATTAGCAGCAGTATACCACATTGGTGGAACTGTACTCCAGGAGATTGATGAGACCAGGGATTTGGGAGTGTTGGTGGATAGAGAGTTGAAATTTAGGGGGCACATTGCAAAAGTGGCTAAATCAGCTCATCAAATCACTTGGTTGCTAAAGAGTACTTTGGCAAGCAGAGACAAGAAAGCCTTGATGAGACATCATCTCGACTACTGCGCCCAGATTTGGTCGCCTGGGTTTCTTCTTGATGGGGATGAGGTTGAGAGGATCCAGAGGTGAGTGACCAAGATGATAGCAGGTCTATGGAATGAACCTTATGAGAACAGGTTGAAGATTTGTGGGTTGCAGAAATTGGTTGATAGGCGGAAAAGGGGAGATATGATTGAAACATTCAAATTACTGAAGGGTTTCTATAAGATTAATTCAGAGGATATTTTTGAGAACAGGACTAGTGATGGGAGGACTAGGGGACATCCATAGAAGCTGGGCAAGAGTGTGGTTAGCAAAGGTGTTAGAGCTAGGTTTTTTACTTTTAGAGTGGTGAATGAGTTCAAGGCAAAGTATGATAGATACTGTGTGAATGTCGAATAGTTGGGATGGACATGATGTTTAGGGCCTCCCTCGATGAGTCTAAGGAATCCTTGGAGTCGCCTGTAGTAATAATAATAAAAAAATTGTTTGGTGTTGTTAATACCGTTAACCCCTTAACGTACCAATAAAAAATCAGAAAGCGGTCATTTTTCTGCCAATTTTTTGGGGGCAAGGGTGATTTGCTGGATCAAATTCATCTTATTTGAAAAATAATGATGAATTTGTGCAAATGCAAACAAAATAGCCGATACATGCAGTTGGCAACTTTTCTCGGCTGAAAGGAAATAGGCACAAGATTGTCTAGCTTCTATATTCGGTTGTATTTATATGTGAAACCAAAATTCAAAATCAATTTTGGTGCAATAAACAAAAGACGCGTCACAGACGTCTTTGTATGTTAAGGGGTTAAAAACATGTAAACGAAAACAAAAACAGGTGAGATCTTTCTAAGCAATAAATACAAAATGCTATATTCATCCAACAACAATCAGGTAAAAGAATTAGTAGCTATAATATTCAATACTAAAAATGAGGATAATCTTCTTGAATGGCAGGCAATATCAAGTAGAGTGATGTGGGGCAAAAATATTAGAATGTGGTACTGGACAATGAGATTTATTTGTCCTTATGGTCCCACAGAAGGTTCTACTAAGGAAGAAATGGAATAATTTTTCGAGGCATTAGAGAAGGCAGCTGACACAATGAAAAAGGAAAACCTGGAGATCTAAAAATCTTGGAGACACATAGAAATGTTTTAGCAAAATCTGGAGGAAAGAGCAAAATTAATAATAATAGTAGGTACCTACTGGATTTCTGTTCATGACATGGACTAGTTATTATTAACACCACATTCCAGCATAAAAATGGCACAAATTCACATGGAGAGAAGATACAAGAAATACAAAGCCTCATTGCCTATGTTATAGTTGATGTTTTTCTACTGGTTCAGGACACAAGGATATACAGAGGATTTGAAATAGGAAGTGATCATTATTTCGTTTTGAACAGGATAAAATTGAATTTCATACTGAAAAGACGTGTGTAAGAAAGTTTTAAAATGAATCAAAGTTGAGCAGCTTTTAAAGGTAAACTGTAGACTCAAATACACAAACATCATTCAAGAAAAAAAATTAAAGAATTTGAGAACAAGAAACCTTCATGGCACACCCTGAAGAAAACATTGATTGATTCAGCCAGAGTCATGTGGTGAGGTTGTCTGTAAGCATAGAAACATCAGAACTCCATGTGGACTCAGGAAGTTAAACAGGCAGCCAAGGGGGGGGGGAAGCATGTCAAAAGTTCCTGGTAAGTAAGTCAGCTTGTGCTCTTCGAGAATACAGAGAGAAATGTAAGAAAGTGAAGAACTGTGTAAAACTAGCCAAAACAAAAGTCATGGGAAGACTTCATTAAGAATATAGATAAATATTCAGAAGGTGGCGAATATTCTGCCCAAAAACATTTGATATACAGAAAGCTTGTTTTATAGAAATGTAATTATGTACAGATGTCAACAAATCTAAGAGATATGATGTTAAAATTTTGGAAGCAAAGAAGGATGTTTTATAAAAAAAAAACAAAAAAACATCACTACCATCAGATAGTGGCCCTTGTTTAGTCTCTTTGTTGAATGCTGCTTAAATTTGGCTACCAGTGGAAATAAGGCTAAAGTGGCCTCATCTACTCCCTATGAAGAAATAAATGCATTAGCTGATACTTAAATATAAAGAGCTAATAAGCTTCATTTCGGCGATATAAACATTATTTAAATTAAGGGGATACTAAATCCCACATTGTTTTAAAACCGAATAAGAAACTCAAAGATTTGGAATCAGAGAGTTTCATGCCGATATAGAAAACTATAAAGTATCGGCGACACAGGCGTTAACCAATGCAAGTGACCCTAGTACGTAGTACAATACCGGACAACTCGTAGCAAAGGAGGTGAAGTTCTGATCGCTATTCTTAGGTATTTTCCATAATGTAAAAACACATTTCCTAGGAAATGTATGCTGTTATTACATTATGGAGGGAGGTCACTACCCAGACCGGTTTCAGCCTTTTTTGAAGGTTCATCAGTGAGTAGCTAGACCATATTGATAATGGAGTGTATAGCGAAAAGAACTTATATACTCTGCAGTACGAGTTTCCAAATAGGTGCAACCTATTTTGAGTTTCTTATTCGGTTTTAAAACAATGTGGGATTTAGTATCCCCTTAATTTAAATAGCATTAGCTGATTTTTTTTTAAATTTTTTTTTTATATAATGCAAAGGTGTAATTTCTGAGAATTATTAATCAATTAAACATGTGCTGGAAGGATAGGAAAGCCAAGTAAAAAAGGGAGACAAACAGCAATAAATTTAAAATAGAGAGAAATATGAAAATGAATATGATTTGACAATTCTGATAGCTTGATGTTAGCTATTTTGCATGTGATCTCCCAAATTTTACAAATAATTCGTGGAATCAGAAACAATAAGGGGGAAAAAAGTACCATTAGTCATCACTAATAATCTGGCCCAAATTAAAGTCATAATTAAGGCTGATTTTAATTAATGTTTATATCATTATTATAAGATATGTATCTAAGAAATGCATTGCCAATTTAGTCTTATGGGTACCAAACAAGTGATCATTATGGGTGACTTTAATTTTCCAAACATAGATTGGGTAGAAGAAAAATCTCATGATAAGAAAGAAGAGGAATTTATTGAATTGTTGCAAGAAAACTTTCTCAAGCAACATGTGAATGAAGGAACTCGAGGCCAAAGCGTGTTGGATTTGCTCACTGTGCCAGAATGGGTCTCTGTTAAGAATAAGGCTATTTTGCCACCAATTGGTGACAGTAATCATGCTATGCTTTCTTAGAGAGCATTAAATTGTTGATGCTCCAATTAAAACAGGTTATATGCTGAAATACAAAGCTGGAAATTATGATCAACTTAGGAGAATACTATCTTTGGTGCCATGGTATCTGTTACTGAATAGGAAAAATGTCAGCAAAGCATGGGAATCTTTGAAAGTGCTTAAATGAGGCGGTATCTGAATGTATCCCTAGTGTTTGAGGAATAAATAGGTTGGGAGTGAAATCGATGTGCAACCACTTTAAGCAAGAGATCCACAAGAAAAAGATGATGTGGAAAGAATATCATGAGAATAAGAGCGAGAGGAGTTATGAAATATATAAAGCTCAGGCCAGAAAAGTAACTAGTATCGTGCAGAAAGCTAAATCAGAGTATGAAAAGAAATTGGTCATGCAAGTTAAAGACAATCCAAAAGAATTTTACCATTATGCTGCAAGCAAAAGAAAGAATGAATGTGAAAGAATAACTTTATTAAATGCAGATGGTATTCGAGTATCAGAAGCTAATGAGATTGTTCAGTTAATAAGTGCTCACTTTGCTAAGATATATCAACCAGGTGTATGCAACATGGTGCACAGTGCTACTGCTACATTGGATGAAGCGTTGGGGTTCATGAAAATGCGGTTGAAGAGCTGTTGCATAACCTGCATAAGAATTTGTTTATAGGGACAGATGGAATATCCACCCGTTTGCTAAAAGAATGTTCAGCCGAATTGGCTAGGCCTTTCACATGGTTTTATTACTTGAGTCTCAGATCAGGAATGATATCACAGGAATGGAAGGAATTCATGATAGCTCCACTGAACAAGGGTGATGCAAAAACTGATGTTCTACCTATCAACTTATCAATATCTCTGGTGTGGTAGTGAACATTTCAGAGAAGTTGGTAAGAACTCACATACAGAAATGGGTAGACAAACATGCTATACTCTACAAGGAGCAGCACAGGTTTACTAAAGGATGTTATGGTTTAGCAATTTGCTCATATTTTATAACAATGTTATGGCTGAGTTGGATAAAGGGAATGAATACACTATGATAATGCTGGATATTTCTAAGGCATTTTGATAGGATACCACATGAAAGGCTGTTGCATAAATTGGAGAATATGGCATTAGAATGTAAACTCTTGACTTGGATCAGGGGATAGTTGACAGACAGACATCTCAAAAAGTGGTGTACAGTGGGTGTGAATCTGCCAGATTTAAGGTGACCAGTGGTGTACCTCAGGGTTCAGTCTATTCGTTATTATTGACTTATATATTACCATTATTGTTCAATCTATACATTAATGATATCAGGCAAGGCAATCAGGGATGCTATTGATATTCAGCACTTACAAAATGATTTGAATAGTCTGGAAATTTAGGAAAATGGCTGTCAGTTCAATGTTAGTAAGTGTAAAGTTATGCACTTGGACTTGATTAGAGTACCAGCTCATGTTATATTAGTGGGGTTATGCTACAAGAAACTGAGGAGGCAAGGGATCTTGGCATATTGGTGGATAGGAATTTGAAGTTCAAAGGTCACAAAGCAAAAGTTGTGAATACAACTCAGAGGATAATTGCAATGTTGAAACAAACCTTGACATGCAAGGATAAGGAAGTCATTTTGCCTCTTTATAAAGCTTTGATATGACCACACATGGATTATTGTGTGCAGATTTGGTCTCCCGGGTTCTAAGGGGATAAAGAAGCTGTGGAAAGGTTGAAAAGAAGAGTTACAAAGATTATATCCAGATTATGGGATTTAGATTATGAGGACAGATTGCAAGTATGTGGATTACAGACTCTGATTAACAGGAGAAAGAGGGTGATATGATAGAGGTCTATAAACTTTTGAATGGGTGTTATAGGATATCATCTGATGAAATTTTTTGTTATATAGAAGGTGGGGAGAAAACACAGATGTATCAATGGAAGTTAAGTTTGTTCACAGTCAAGAAAGGGATAAGAGCTAGGTTTGTTTTCTCCCAGAGAGCACTGAGTGAGTGAGTGGAATAGTTTGCCTTTAGAGATAGTGAGTGCATATAGTGTGAATGAATTTAAGATAAGGTATGATGGCTGGTTAGGGTGATTTATAGCCTCCGTCGATGAGTCCTTGACTCCCTAGAGATCTCAGATAATAATAATGATAATAATATTTCCATGGAGAAGGGACTTGTCGAGGGAGCACATCACTTATACCATGTGATACCTTCTATTGAATTCATTCACACAAAATATACCCCACCTTCAAAGGCAAGTCATTTCAGTCACATACCACTCTACTGAAAGAAAAATCTAGCTCTTACCCAATTCTTCACTACATTATTCTCAACTTTTATGAATACTCTCTTGTCCTCTTCCAACCCTCTATAAAATAATAAATAACAACTGCTGTATCCCTGTATGACCAAAGTTTGTAAGTCTCTTTCATGTTACCCCTCTTTTCCTGTTCGCAAGTATATGCAGACCATAAATTCTCGGTCTCTCTCTTCATAATCTACACTACACATTCTCGATATCATCATTAACACTCTCCCTCCACTGTGTCTGCCTCACCTTGGAAACTAAACCAGATCTGTTCACAACAGTCCAAATGAGATATCATATCAAGGCCTTGTAAAGAAGCAAAATGACTTCTTTATTCTTACATGTCAATATTCATTTCATTACTGCAATTATCCTCTGAGTTGTATTCACAATTCTTGTTAAATGGCCTCCTAAACTTCAACTTCCTGTCTACTAAAACTCCAAAATCCCTTGCGTGATCAGTTGTCTAGCGTAATACTGCCAATATAGTATGTCATTAAATACCTCATTATACCAAACTGCATGAATTTACATTTAATAACATTAAACTGCCAGCCATTTTCACATGGCCACAATTCCAGCTTATTTAAATCATTCTACAAATACTGCATATGTCCATTGCATTCCCATTTTTGATGATGCCCAATTTTGCATCATCAGCAAAGAGCTAAATTTCTCCTATCCTTCATTATGTCATTAATGTAAATATTGAATAATAATAATAATGGACCAAGGACAGATCTCAGGTGTATACCACTGGTCACTTTAAATCTTGCCCTAACATCCCCCATACACCGATTTTTGATATCTGTCAAGCAGCCATCCTCTTATCTTAACTAGTAATTTATAATCCAATCCAACATCCTCCAATTTATGCAACTCTTCCATGCTGAATATTGTCAAAAGCTTTAGCAAAGTCCATATTATGGTGTATCCATTCCCCTTATCTAACCCAATCATCACATTATTATCAAATGTGAACAAGTTGCTCAAACATGACCTTCCATTAGCAAACCCATGCTGTTCACTGCAAAGTATAGATTTTCTGTATACAATCTCTTACCAACTTTTTCAAAATCTTTACTACCATTCCAGAGATACTGATAAGTCGATAGTCAGGCATATCGGTTTTTGCACCACCCTTGTGTTATGGGATTAGCATACATTCATTCCACTCCTATGGAATCTTCTCTATGCTGAGATTCAAATTATAGAGCCACTAAGTGACTCTTTCAATAGTTCTTTTCCTTTGAAAAGATGAGATAATACTCCCTCTCTGTTGTTAATATTAACTAATATTTGTTTTGAGTTTGCATTAAAAAATCGTTTTCTTATAAATCTATAGTGTTTCACATGTCTACAACCGTACTAGTTTGTCAATCACCACTGAGAAGTATGTAATCTATTATCCAAAAGTTAACATACCTATTTTATATCATTTAGACTCTGCTGCTTGCTCAGAATACACATTAAATAATTCAATTTAATTAATATTAAACTCAATTCTTAATTAATGTACATGTGATTATTTTGATTTATAATTTTTAAACTGCATTTTGTATAGCATGCAACTCATATAGGAAAATTAAAATCAGGCTTATATGATTTAATTCCATTAAGTTCTAATTTAAGAGCAAAACAAACTGTAATCAAAAATACCATGAGATAAAATTCTTAAAATAGTTTGCATATTGAAATTAATTATACCACTACATTAAGCTGGTACTATTAATGGAAGTCAAGAATGAGCCAATTTAGAACATAAACAAATATGTCTTATAACAAAAATAAATAAATACATAAAATAAAAATTAATAATAATTCTGGATGAAGTAATAAATACACAAATACTCACGTGTCAAAGTTATTAAGAATAATATTATATACCCAGGGTTTGGGAAGAATGCCAGCACTCAAAATACTGAAAAAGAAAAATTGTAACTAAGTATTCAAGTATACTAATTATTACTGCATAGGAACCTCCACTCAACATAATATCTATTGTACTCTCCTTGAACACATTAACAAAGCATTCATAACAGACTTTGGAAACCTCCCATAAAAAAAAAAAAAAAAAAAAAAAAAAAAAAAAAAACCCAATCTCCTCTGAACTTCGACCATCTATCTATCTAATTGATGAAGCTAGGAATAAAATCTCTAGCTCCAATTTTCTGGAATTGGAGTACAACATGGTACACAGTTTGTAATCTTTTCATCCTAAAATGAATACACAACTTTACACTTTTCCACAGTAAACTGGTACCTTATCTTTTATCCATACATCAGCCTATTTAATTCATCCTGTAATCTTTACATTGCCTTGATTAGCTATTATGCTAACTAATTTTGCATCATCAGTAAACAAAAGAATATTTCCCTTCATATTATTTCATATATCATTGATCTACAAATTAAACAGTGGTTCAAGAACAAAGCCTTGTGGTACATTACTAGCCACCTACATTTTCCTGGATCCACCACATACAGAAGGAGATGGATATGAGCCATGCTCATATCCATCTCCATTGTTTCAATTTGCTTAAGAGTCCAATGTTAACAGAATGCCATGTGGCATTCTGTTAACATGTCAAATAACTTTGTAGTCATTCCCTTTATCTAACTCAACTATTACTATTATAAAACGTTAGTAAATTCTAACATGAATTGCCCTCCTCAAAGCCACCCCCCCCAATACTAAGAGTATCATATTCTCATCCAGCAATTCCAGGATTCTATTTTTGACTAACTTTTCCAATACATTTACTACCACTCTTGAGATACTGATTGGTCTATAATTTTTTAATGCAAATATCCTATTGCAGTCTTGGAGCCTCCTTTATATGATGGAATTATTTTGCCTTCCTTCCACTTCCTTGAGCATTTTACCAGTACTGAGACAAGTTAAACAGTCTGGGGTCAGAGGCAATGCCAACTGTTTTGCAAACTCTCACAATACACGAGCTGATAACTCATCTAATCTGAAAGCCATATCTAGATTGAGATTCTGTAATATTCAATATACTTCCAATCACTTTCCTTATCCGAGTCTTGTACTACTCATTAGATTGTGTGATCACCTTGCTTCCGTTGAGACTATGTGGCAGCTGCTTCATACCCCGCACCATTCAGGTGTGATGTGCGGGCACCAAATCGTCCACAGATGACATCTATTGAGACTCATCCTCTTTGGCTTGTTCTGGTTGCTATGAAAGTTGCAAATGGGTCCACCACATTCTTGAAATGGTTAGACCATCATTTTTGTTCAGATTTGGATTATGTTTGAGCATCTCACATGCTTCTTTAAATTTCCTCTCAAACTAGGTTTTGGTGCAGTGTAGGGACTTGGTTCCTTTCCAATCAATTCTGTGGTATGTTTGGAGAGTGTGGACAGAAAGGCTGGTTTTTCCAAAATGTAGGTATTTAACGTGTCTTTTATCTGTAATTTAGAGGATCTTTGGAAGAACTGAGTAGGTGTCTTAATTAGCAGCCACACTCAAGGAATTGGTAGGTCATTCCCCTTCCTACATAAAAAAAATACACAACATTTCATAAACAAAATTAAAAACATTACACTCAATGACCAAGATTTATTAGTCAGCTTTGACACAACTTCCCTTTTCACCAATGTTCCGATCAATGATACTATCTTGCTCTTACAGAACATATTTCCACATAACATAACGGCCCACTTTGCCCACATACTCCGCTCTGGATATTATTATTATTATTATTAAGAGAGACCTCCAGGGAGTCAGAGACTCATCGAGGGAGGCCACATACTACACACACCAGCTATCATACTTAATTTTGAATTCATTCACACTGCTTGCACTCACAACATCCAATGGCAATCCATTCCAATCACGCACCACCCTCCGAGAGAAAAATCTAGCCCTTACACCCTTCTTGGCAGCCTTCATTCTCAGCTTCCAAGGATGCCCTCTCGTCCTTTCCTCATCTTCCATAAATTGAAAAATCCCATCAATTGAAATCCTGTATGACCCTTTCAGCAGTTTGTAAGTCTCAATCATATCACCCCTCTTTCTCCTGTTTGCTAGTGTCTGCAATCTACAAATTCTCAACCTGTGTTCATAATCAGTATTCCACAATCCTGATATCATTTTCAACACTAGCCTTTGTACGCTCTCCAATATATCAGAAACCAGGAGGCTAGACCTGCACGCAATAGTCCAAGTGAGGTCTTATCAAGGCCTTGTAAAGAGGCAAAAAAAAAACATCCTTATCTTTACATGTGAACGTTCGTTTGAGCATTGCAATTATCTTTTGAGTTGTATTTGCAATCTTTGCCACATGGCCCCTGAACTTCAACTTCCTATTTATTAACACTCCACGATCCCTAGCCTCATCAGTTTCTTCTAGCCTAATCCCACCAATATAATATGACATTAGATAG
Source organism: Typopeltis vanoorti (assembly GCF_054136105.1). NCBI lineage: Eukaryota > Metazoa > Arthropoda > Arachnida > Uropygi > Thelyphonidae > Typopeltis > Typopeltis vanoorti. The sequence goes on along the minus strand of NC_143550.1, from coordinate 114,684,232 downwards.
GTAATCATACTGAAATGAATGACTTTACATTTATTGACATTGAACTGACACCCATTTTCCCATGCCCACAATTCCAGCTTATTCAAATCATTCTGCAAGAACCGCATACCAGCAGCATTCCCCTTGCTATCTTTGCATCATCAGAAAATAACTGTATGTCGCTTGTCAAATCCTTCCCAATATTATTAATGTACAGATTGAATAACAGTAGACCAAGCACTGATCCTTGTGGTACACCACTTGTTACCTTAAACTTTGCAGACTCAGATCCCCTGTATACCACTTTTTGATATCTGTCAGTCAGCCATCCTCTTATCCATGCTAATGTTGTATAACCCAAACTCATTTTCTCCAATTTATGCAGCAGTCTGTCATGTTGTATTCTGTCAAAAGCCTTCTTAGAAAATCCAAAAGTATCAAGGTATATCCATTCCCCTTGTCTAGTTCAATGGTAACATTATCATAGAATGTGAGCAAGATGCTAAAACATGACCTTCCCTTAGTAAACACATGTTGTTCATTGCAAAGTAGAGATTCACTGTCAACCCATTTCTGAATGCAGGCCCTAACTAATTTTTCTAAAATCTTCACCACCACTCCTGAGATACTAATTGGTTGATAGTTTGATACATCGGTCTTTGCACCACCCTTTCCATTCCTGCAGAATCTTCCCTGTTTTGAGACTTATATCCTGGTCAAAGGAATGATCAATTCAGCTGAACACTCTTTTAGCACACATGCTGATATCAGTTCCTATTGCTAAATTCTTATTCAGTTTGTGCAACAGCTCTAATACCTCGGCCTCACACACCTGTGTTTCTTCATCTAGTGAAGAGTTAACAGTGAGCTCAATGTTGCATTCACTAGGTTGATAGCTGTTAACAAAATGGGCACTCATTAACTGAACAACCTCTTCTGCACCAGTAACCCTACTCCATCTGGATTTAGAAGAGTTATTCTTTCATATTCATTCTTTCTTTTACTTGCAGCATATCAATAGAATTCTTGTGGGTTGTCTTGAGCACACACACAGCCAGTTTCTTTTCATACTCGGACTTTGTTTTCCATACAACAGTTGTGACTATTCTAGCCTGCTGCTTATAACGTTCATAGCGGACATCATCCTTATGCAAATGGTATTCCTTCCACATCATCTTTTTCTTACGAATCTCTTGCTTAATAAGATTATGCATCCATTTGACTCGTACTCTATTTATTCTTCAAACTCTCGGGACACATTCTGATATCGCATCATTTAAATATTGTTTAAATGCTTCCCATACACTGTAGATATCCTTTCCATCCAGCAACCGATTCCATTCCACTGAACTCAGTATACTCCTCAGTTGGTCATAATTTCCCACTTTGTAGTTCAACATGTAACCTTTTCTGAATGGAACATTCATAAACTTAGTCACTTCCTAAGTGAGTACCGAATGATCACTGTCACCAATATTTCACCATATTTCGTGTGGCAAAACAATTTTTGCCTTCAAAAAGGAGGGTACAGCCATGGGCTCGCCACTTTCCCCCGGAATAGCTAACTTTTATATGGAAGACTGAGCAACGAGCTCTAGTCAACGTGCCTAAAGCCCAAAATTTGGCTCAGATACGTCTATGATATTTTCGCCATTTGGCCATGGGGCCAAATGGCGAAAATACTAAATACTTTCCTTAGACACCTGAACAAACAACACAAACACATCCAATTCACCACTGAAAAAAAAAAAAAAAACTCTCTTCCGTTATTAGATACACTCGTCACACGTCTTCCCTCAGGCTGTCTCTCCTTCTCAGTCTACCGCAAACCTACACACACACAGGCCAGTACATACATAAAAATTCTTATCACCACTCAACACAAAAACTAGGGGTCAAAAGCACCCTTAAACACAGAGCACAAACTATTTGTTCAAATGAACAAGCTCTAAACCAGGAATATAAGATCATCAACCATACATTTATAAAACATGGATACAGTAAAAAAACAATTCACAAGATCCTCCATAGAGATACCACTAAACAAAAAAGATTTCAAGAATGCTATTGCCATACCTTATGTTAGAGGCATTTCCAAAAATATAGACAGAACACTACAAAAATACAACATCAAAACTACCTTCAAACCTCTGACAAAATTAAGATACCTACTCAGTTCTTCCAAAGATCCTCTTCCACACCCAGGGGTTTACAAAATGCAATGTACATGTAACCTACCATAGATAGAAGAAACAGGGTGAACTATCCCAATTAGGAAGGACGAACACAAACGACACATTAAATACTCCATTTTGGAAAAACCAGCCTTTCTGACCACACATTCCAAACATACCACAGAACTGATTGGAAAGGTACCAAGTCCCTACACCACACCAAAACCTGGTCCGAAAGGAAATTTAAAGAAGCATGCGAAATGCTCAAATATAATCCAATTCTGAACAAAAATGATGGTCTAACCATTCCAAGAATGTGGAGGACCCATTTGCAACCTTTATAGCAACCAGAACAAGCCAAAGAAAAATCTCAATACAAGAAGTATTGAACTGTAAAAGTGCAGAAGAAAATCTTAGTATAACAATCTAAACTGTACAAATCTAGAAGAATCTTAGTACAGGAGGACTTGAGCAGAGTTTATTGTAGTTTTTTTATTTATTAATTTTTTTATTATTATTATTTTTTATTTATTTATTTTTCATCACTAGAGGTCAGGCTAAGAAAAAGATCAATTAACAGTGTAGATTTAATTTACCTTTATAGAGTGCAAGAGCATGTAGCTTGGTTTTCTATACACATATATCTTTCTGATGATGACCTCAATACAGGGGGTCGAAACATCAAGTGTTATTTTATTAATAATAAGTAAAATAATCATTTCAACACGTGTTTTATGTCTCTAAATTCGTAAATATGAATTATTATGATTCAGGCCTCCATGGAGTCAAAAGACTCATCATGGGAAGTCCTTCCTAGAAAACACAAAGTCTATCATACCATTCCTTGAACTCACTGACCGTTCATGCTCTCACCACTCTATCAGGAAATGCATTCCATGGTTCAACCACCCACTCCTCACCGTCTTGCTCACAGCTTCCTTTGGTAACTTCCAGGGATGGCCCCCCCCTTGTCCTCACTCCTACTCCCTGTTCCACCAAGTGAAAGAACTCCCTTGTGTCAACTCTGTAACTATCTCTCAATAGTTTAAAAATCTCAATCATATCATCTCGCCTTCTTCTATCTACCGTAACCTATACACACATATATACTTATACAACTATAATTTCTGCAGTCCAATTCTCTTAGCTAATCTTCATAATCAACATTGTATAGTCCTGAAACCATCTTTGTTATCTTTCATAATCTGTGTAATTAATGCTGTTATTTAAGAAGATAGCAAACGTGGGTGTGTTTATTGCCTCAGTTTACTGATGTGATTCTAAAGACAGGACTGTAGATGTTTATAGAGGTAAGTTTATTTTAAAAGAGGGTGTCCATTGACAAAGAATATGTCTTATTATTATGTTGATTATTGGAAAGTGTGTATATATGTGAATAAACTATACAACCTATCCAAATCATTTATATAGTGTTGACAAGAAAAATTCCATATAAATATATATAAATTATATAATATTAGTTATGCTTCGTGAATTTTTTGGGATGGTATGCAATGGAATGGCATAATGGCTCCTTTATTAACAGTGAACCATGGCACAGATTCGGTATAGTTTTATTCAACTTTTCCTATTAGCAAAGAATATGCACCAGGACCTATTCTTTTCCAAAACGTGCTGATGATATTAATCTGTAAAACATTTGCTGTTAATTAAAAATCTTATGTTAAAGAGTGTCTTTCCTGAAACTACCTCATATAACTAATACCAGTACCGAAGTCAGAATCTTGTTAAAGGAGTAAACCCTCTTATTATAATCAGAATGCAAACTCTGTGTTTCTTCCAACTAAGTTCAAAACCATTCAACAATTCTATGGATTTTAGAATTGCAAAAGTATGACAAAAAAGTTCAGCATTGCTAAGGAAATAAAAATTTTGTGGCTGATTACTTATTTAGATATTTGGATACTGAAAGGAGCTAACATTCTGAAACAGGAAGACAGTTGACAGCATCAAACTGAACAAGAGATTTTTAAGATTACAAACTGTCCAAGTATGTGAGTATGGGACAAAAAGAAGATAATAAATACTGGAATAGCAGGATTGCTATTCCAGACTGGATGCTGACCTTTTTGACTACTTATCACTGAAAGACAATTTCATACAAGTTAATTACCTAAATTGTGATGTCGTCCTAGGAGATGAATGTCCATAACACAAACTGGCTTCACTTTGCCAACATCAAAGATCAAGCTTTCCAGAAGAGAAGCTGAATCATTTGCCATCAATTAACTATTTGTGATAGTCATGCCCACCAACCAGAATACCAGATAATCTTCATCATACTTCCAACATTCTGGACCTTTTCTTAACTCTCTCCTTCCAAATATGCTAAGAATGTCTCTTCTTGGCAACTCTGACCACAGTCTTATCCAAATTCTCCTCCCAGCCAATCTCAGCCTTTGTAACTTATAATATAATTGTGTCAACTCGGATGACCTGAGGGATTTTTGCATGCTTCTTTTCCATGGTTAGATTACTGTTTTCACTCTCCCGATCTGAACATCTGAAACTGAATTAATCCCTGAAATAATCCCTAATGGACTTCATTCTCCACTCCATTGCAACCATTATACAAGTCTTCCTGGTTCTTTAAAAATGTGCTGCTACAGTTGATGATAAAAGTGCAGCATATGTTCAATGGATCAAATCAATAATTTCAGCTTCTCATTCGGCTTACTACATGTGGGGAAAAAAAAAGTTAGATTCCAAAGCAGATGTCATTATAAATGAAATGTAATAAACTTGCCTGCTGCTGAACTGGCAGTCAGGTCTTCTGGTCCCTTGGAAGTTTTTCCATTTGGTTATACTATAAATTAAAGATACCAAGTGACGTGAAGTCATTAGCTTCTATATATGAGTTGCCCCAGTCCTGAAAATACTTCAGGAGAAAACATTGTTTGCTTACACTTGGATAAAGGATTAAACAAAGTATATAATTTCTTGGGATCTTTAATTTATAATATAACCAAGTGGGGAACCTTCCAACAACTTTCTCTAATCCAGAGTAATTTAATGATAAGGTGCAATGCCTTTTGGCTACTCGTATATGAAATTATGACTTCTGCATTACTTCAACCTTACGACTGGCTATCACCTCTGGGTCTGGCTCCCACTGATGAGTCCTCCATAAAGGTCGAAACTGGTCTGGGTAGTGACCCTTCCCATAATGCACAGCATTATGCACGTCCACAAGGATAAGTACTTTGCATTATGGGATGCTAAGGCAAGTGATGTGAAGTCATCAGCTTTTATATATATGAGTTGCCCCAGTTCTGAAGTATTTTCAATTTCAATTATTCCTTTAATTTCAATTAATCCTTTATCCAATTATTTCAACTGTATAAAGGATTAAACCAAGTTTATAATTTCTTGGTATCTGTAATTTATACTTCTGGTCCCTTGCTAAAGCTGTCGGGCATAACTTCTGTCTTTCCACGTTCCCCTCTCACATCCTAATGGTACCTGGTAACCTCACACAAGGATAAACAGACCTACTGGCACAATTGTTTTCTTCCACTCTTGGATGGACAATCCAGGCATATCATTTCCTGTAATACCACAAACTGCTCACTGCATGCTTTTTCTGATCTTTCACCACAAGGACATCAGGAAAACCCTGATTAATCATGATACTAATAAGGCTCATAGTCCATATGGTATTCCTCCAGTTGTGCTCAAAACTTGTGCCTTAGAAGGAGTGCTTCTGTTTTTCAAGAAACCTCCTTGATTTTTGAGTAGAAGAGGTGTTATATGTGATTCAATTTGGTTTAGAATCATTTTGTTATAGATTTTCGGTGTGTGGAAGCAGGGCAATTCTCTCTAATTTTCTGGGTTGTTCAGACTGGCTTTCTTGGCTAATGATATTATTAAGCATTCTCTCCAATTGTGATGGAATGTTGGATGTAACTAGAGCTGTATTACAGATATTTAACAGTTGTTTCCAAAACTCTTTTCCTCCATGTCTAATAGCTTCTGCTGTTATACCATCTAATCCAGATGCTTTCTCATTCTTTTGGATTTTTAGTGAAGTTTCAAATTCATGCATCTCAAAATTGTTGCACGTAATGGGATATTCTTTTTAGATTATTATTTCTGGCAAGGCATTTGTAGTGAAGTTGAATTATTTGATAGTTTTTCGAAGTGATTCTTCCATAGTAAACGTTTTTCACTTTTATCTTCAGGTATCTTGTCCTTCTATTCTTCTTTTTGGTGCATAAGGAATTAACTAAATGGTACATTCTTTGATTTTATGGATATTTTTGAGAAGTTCTAGTTTTTGACAGATAGACTGGATATGGTTTTCATTGTTATTTCGAAAGGCCATGTATATACTTCATCATTTAGTTCTTTTAATTAAATGATGTGTATACACATCAAAGTTACCATGGATGTGAAGTGCATATTAAAATTGTAATGCCATGGATAAGAAGTGTATGAGGAGTGATGTATTTTATCCATATTAACATTGATGTGGTTAACTGAGCATGTAGACAGAGCATCCTCTGATTCCTGTATTGCTTCTTAATGTTATTACACGTCTTTACCAAATTTTCACTGTTGTGTGTTATCTATTTCCTTTAAGAAGATGAAGTTTTTGCTGCTACTTCATGGATAGATTGTACAATATGAGCGAAACTCTGAGATGGTTCTTCAGGAGTGAGCATTCCTTTAGTTTGTTTTGTAGTGCTTTTTATACTGAGGAATAGCAAATGGTAAGAAGAGCTAGATCATTCCAATGATATTTGTTATTCTTGTTAGGTTTAAAAGCACTGAGACGAAGTTTTATATGTGTACTTATTATTCTATGATTAGAGTTTAGTTCTACACTGTTGGATGCTGTACAATTTTGAACTGATATCTCCAACTTTCCAGTGATTAAAATATGATAATTTATGATCTTGTTTCATTTGAATGTTCCTAAGTACATTTCCTTCCATGTTTGTGTGGAAATTTGCTCTGCAGATTGACAAGGTTATAAGTGCTGTATAGTTCAGCTAGAAGATTGACTATATAAGCTATTATATTCATCTGATATCTACCCAATTACATGAAAGCAAACCTGTACCTATAAAGGGAGACAAAAGTCAATCAACCATTAAAGTATTATGCCATTACTCTCAACTCAGTACTCTCAAAATGATGGAGAAGGTCACAACTAGTTTCTTCACTATTTGGAAACCTATCAATTAATTAATGATCACCAATATGGATTCTGCCATTCTCATTCTACAACAGACTTCCTCATCAACCTTACCCACCTTTGGGCACACAGAGCATGGAAAGATATGAAGAAACCCATGTGGTTGCTCTTGACATATGTCTGGCATGAACATGATATGTTCATGTCTGGCATAAAGGCTTCCTGAACAAGCTACCATCTTATGATCTCCTGCACTGTGTGATTAGATAGCCAACTTCCTCACTGGTTATTCGTTGCATGTCTTGGTAGATTGTTTCCTCTCATGAGATTTCTCTATCAATGCTGAGTACCTCAGAGTTCTGTACTCTCACCCATACTCTTCCTCCTTTAGATCAATGATTTTCTCTGATTTCAAATCCTATTCAGTTTCGCAGATGACAGTATTCTTCATTCATTCCTCTTCCTCATTTGAGAAACCATGTTGTACTCAAATGACTGAAGCCTTAAGATCTTCCATAACCAATAACTTAAATACTGATCTTCGCACTATCCTCAAATGGAGTGAAGACAACTTAGTGAATTTTAATGCTATAAACACTCACCTGTCTTATCACAAACAAGAAAGATCCTACTTCACTCCCACTTACTTCTGATAATATTTCAATATCCTTTCAAGACCATTTTTCTCTTCTTGGGTTGACTGACACATCCATCTTATCTTGGCACAATCATATTGTGCCAAGATAAGGTGGATGTGTCAGTCCATCGATAGCCTCCTCAGCCTCTAAAAATTTTTGTGTTTTTTTCATTTAAAACAATGCTTCTCTACTCAACTCCTAAAAGTCTCAGATCTAACTAACCTTGAAATATTGTTTGCATTTAGAGTGGGATACCCAAAACCTCCCTAAGAATTCTTGATAACTCACAGTTTTTGCACTATGCTTTCTTATAGATATTTTCAAGGGTACTGTTCTACTCTGCTGAACTGGTTACTACTCTTTCTTCAGTTTCTTCCAATCACATGCAAACATGAGCAGCTATAGGCCAACACCACCCACCCACCCACACAGTCCAACTCCAAGCATAACAAAGAAGCCTGTCTTCCTGCATTCCATCCAACTCTGTTCTTTGAAACAATCCCCCCCCCTCTCTCACACACACACACAGTTTTTCCTACTAAGTACATCCTTTAACTCTTTAAGAAACACATCAATAGACTACTCCTTTTCTTTTTAATCATTTATTCATACATGGCACTATTGTGTTACAGGGCTTGTAACTTTTCATATGTTGGCATTATAAAAAATACAAGCAGAACCTCAGCCTTTTCATCCCAACTCCATCCTCGACTAAAAAAGAGGTGGATCCTGTTAAGCTGAGTAACTTAATGGAAGGTAGGAACAAATGCCCAGTTGGGTTGGTGAGCAGACAAATAATCGAGGGCTAGATAAACATAGTATTATAGCTGTTGCAAGTTATATTATAAATTAAAGATGCCAAGAAATTAAATTCTTGGTTTCATCCTTTATCCAAGTATAAGCAAACAGAGTTTGTACATGAAGTAACTTCATGAGAGGGCAACTCTTATATAGAGGCTAATGATATCACATCAATTGCCTTAGTATCCAATAATGCAAATCACATATCCTTAGACATGTATAATCCTATATATAATGGGAAGGGCGACTGCCCAGACTGGTTTCAAACCTTTACTGAGGTCTCATCAGTGGAAGTCAGACCCATAGGTGATAGCAAGGTTGAAGTAATGCATAAGTCATATTTCCATATACAAGTAGCTAAAAGGTGACTTCACATCAAAAGCCTTAGTATCCCATAATGCAAATCACAAATCCTTACAGACATGTATAATGCTATGCATTATGTGAAGGGTCACTGCCCAGACTGGTTTAGACTTTTATTGAGGTCTCATCAGTGGGAGTCAGACTCAGAGGAGATACCAAGGTTGAAGTAATGCAGAAGTCATATTTCCATATATGAGTAGCCAAAAAGGTCACAGATTATTATTAAAAACACTCTGGATTAGAGATAGTCGTTGGAAGTTTTTCATTGTATAATACATAGCATTATACATGTCTGTAAGGATATGCGCTTTGCATTATGGGACACTAAGGCAATTGATGTGAAGGCATTTATCTCTATACAAGTAGCCCAGCCATGAAGTGACTTCACATACAAACTCTGTTTGCTTACACTTGAATCAAGGATGAAACCAAGAATATAATTTCTTGGCACCTTTAATTTATAATGATAAATACAGTATGAGAGAGGATATGAAATTATTGCAGGAAGAAGAGAGAAAGACTATATGTGAAAGAATAACTCTCCTAAATGCAGATGGCTCGAGGGCTATAGATGCAGATGGCTCGAGGGCTATAGATGCAGAAGAGGTCGTTCAACTAATGACTGCTCGTTTTGTTAAAAGCTATCAATCTGGTGTACACGACATTGAGCTTACTGCTACCTCTTCACTGGATGAAGAAACTCAGGTGTATGAGAATGAGGTATTAGATCTGTTGCACAAACTGAATAAGAATTCAGCAATATGGACTGATAGGATATCAGCACATGTACTAAAAGAGTGTTTAGCTGAAGTGGCTATTCCTTTGACCAGGCTGTTTAATATGAGTCTCAGAACAGGAAAGATTATAGAGGAATGGAAAGAATGCATGATAATTCCATTGCACAAGAGTGATGCAAAGACCGATGTACCCAACTATCAACCAATTAACATCTCAGGAGTGGTGAAGATTTTGGAAAAATTGGTTAGGGCTCGCATTCAGAAATGGGTTGACAGTGAATCTCTACTTTGCAATGGGTAACATGGGTTTCTAAGGGAAGGTCATGTTTTAGCAACTTGGATACACCCTGACACATTTGGATTTTGCTAAGGCTTTTGACAGAATACAGCATGATAGACTGTTGAATAAATTGGAGAATATGGATTTGGATAATAGAATATTAGAGTGAATAAGAGGATGTTTGACTGACAGATATCAGAAGTGGTATACAAGGGATGTGAGCCTGCAAGATTTAAGGTAACCAGTGGTGTATCAAAAAACAGTGCTTGGACGCTCTTATTCAATCTATACATTAATGATAGCTGTCACTTGTCAAATACATTAATGAATTGACAAGCGACATCTATTTGCTGATAATGCAAAGATAGGTAGGGTAATCAGAAATGCTCTGCTATGCAATATTTGCAGAATGATTTGAATAAGCAAGAATTGTGAGCATGGGAAAATGGATGTCAGTTCAACGTCAGTAAAAGATAAAGTCATTCACTTTGGCATGATTAGATATCTAATGTCGAATTATATTAGTGGGATTATGCTTGAAGAAACTGATCAAGCTAAGGTTCTTGGAGTGTTAGTAGATAGGAAGTTGAAGTTCAGGGGCCATGTAGCAAAGATTGCAAATACAACTCAAAAGATAATTGCAATCAGAAACGAATGTTCCCATGTAAAGATAAGGATGTTATTTTTACCTCTTTACAAGGCCTTGATAAGATCTCACTTGGGCTACTGTGCATAAGTCTGGTCTCCTGGTTTCCATTGCAATTCTGATATACTAGAGAGGGGTGCAAAGGAGAGTGTTAAAAATGATATCAGGAATTGTGGAATGCAGATTATGAAGACAGATTGCGAATTTGTAGACTGCAGACACAAGCAAACAGGAGAAAAAGGGTGTGATATGATTGAGACTTACAAACTTCTGAACGGGTCATACAGGATTTCAGTTGATGGAATTTTTCAATTTAGGTAGGGTGGGGAAAGGACAAGAGGACATCCTTGGAAGCTGAGAATGAATGCTGCTAAGAAGGGGGTGAGAGCTAGATTTCTCTCGGGTGATGCGTGATTGGAATGGATTGCCATTGGATGTTGCAAGTGCAAGCAGTGTGAATGAATTCAAGAATAAGTATGAAGCTGGTGCTTGTAGTATGTGGCCTCCCTCGATGAGTCCCTGACTCCCTGGAGGTCTCTCTTAATAATAATAATTGGATGAGAGTACATAGTTAAAGATAGATATGGTAGCAAATGATTCAATGCACAGACTGCATAAAAGAAATGGGGGCGAGATTTTGGATTTTTGGAGTGAGTGTGTGATGGTAGAAAAGACTATAGAAAAGAAGGATGACCTGCACTCAGATGGAGTTGGTATCAGGAGTCTGGAGAAATTATTTATTTGGGTGATATCTAATGCAGAGTGAGGGAAACTAGATCATGCAAGGAATGTTGAGAATGTGAAGTTTTTTTCTAAGAATAAAAATGTGAGCATGATTATAAATCTGGTGAAAGGTTGAAACCTGTTCAATTTACACTAAGTGTGTGGATGGGAAAGAGCAAGTTGCCCAAATGGCTAAATAGACTGCAGATGAAAGTATATTGAAAATCCAGAAGGTATTGTGTTATGTGGTGGTGGGCAGTAGATGGCGTTGGTGTAGATGAAAATGATGGTTGGTGAAGATGGAAAATGATGAAAAACCTGGCATTATTATAAATCTAAAATGAACAATTAACAGTCTCTGGAACAGACTCCCACATTTGGTGGGAGACTTTCAGAGTAGTGCTGCAGCAGGAATGAAAGAGGAGGAATAGAAACTTGTTCTATGAGTTCGCTGTAGTTGGTGGATTAAGTGGTGGAGATGGAAGATTGTAGAGTAGTTGCCCTCCTTTGATGAGTCTTTGGACTCCTTGGAGGTATCACGTAATAATAATAATAATAATAATAATAATATATACATACATACACACATACATAACAGGTATCTTCTTGTGTATACATACAAATGCCAGGAGCATCATGAACAAAGGGATTAAGTTTGTTCCCTTGGTGAATATTTTGTGACCTTTTGTGATGATGAGACATCATCAGTACTACTAGTAGTTCAAACAATACTAGGAATAACATACAGTTAGGGCACATGATTACAATGGAATCTCAATATGCATGCAGTAATGTGTTATAGAAGTAACATTTTTTTTTTTTTCAGTTATATTTAATTTACTTCTATAACACGTTACTGCATGCATATTGAGATTCAATTGTAACCATTCACCCTAACTGTATGTTATTCCTAGTATTGTTTGAACTACTGTACTGATGATGTCCCAAGATACTTGGGATGAAATATTTACGAATTAAATAGTCATTACTGTGGTTAGTACGTGTGTTTTTAGTGATGATTTAAATAAATTCACAGTGTGGACAATGGTTGCCAATTTAATGCCAATTATTGCAAAATGTAATGTAATGTAATCCATTTCGAGATGAAAGATTACCTATTTTGTATCATACTGATGGTACTCGATTACAAGAAATTGATGAGGCTAAAGATTTGGGGATGATGGTGAACAGAGATTTGAAGTTCAGAGGGCATATTGCTATATAGTTCAAAGCATTACTTGAATGTTGAACACATACACTAACAAGTAAAGATAGGAAGGTTATTATCCCTCTTTATAAGGCTGCAATTCAGTTGCATCTTTGGTTGCCTGTTTCTCTGGGGGGGGGGGGGATCAGGAGGTTGTGGAAAATAATTCAGATTGCCTATGAGGTAATCAGATTTCTATGAGGATAGACTGAAAGTGTGGGTTGTGGAGTATAGTTGACATGCAGAGGAGAAGGGGGACAAGATAGAAACCAACTACAAGGATTTCACAACACTGACAACTTTTTTTTTTTTAAATACATGAGAGGTAGGAAGAGAACAAGGGATCACTCCTGAAAGTTGTGTAAGAGTGTGGTTAAGAAGGGTGTGTAAACTATATTTTTTGCATAGAGAGTGGTAAATGAGTGGAACCGAGTGTCAGAGGTAGTTATGAGTGCCCTGACAGTGAATGAATTTAAGGAACGGTGTAAGTACTGTGTAAATAATGGATAGTGTGGATCTCCCAGTAAAATAATAACAATAATAAGTTGTATGTGGTGCTAGTCAGACAAAAATAAGTATGGACTCGAGCCACAGAAACCTCAACTTACCGCATGGTTTGTTGAATGAAGAATAGAATAGTGTTCAGGAAAACTATGTACAGGAATTGTGGTCTGTGACAGGAGGTTATTAATGTATAATAGGAAAAGTGTAAGCAAAAGTACAGGGCACTGTGGTACTCTGCATTGTTAAAGACATTTGAATTGAAGAAATTTGGTGAATGACCATAAAGGAAACTCTGATCTATGTGTTGACCAGTTAGAAGAGTTTTTTTAGCAAGGAATAACACAGTATAACCTTTACTGTGCAAGGACAGTAAAGGTTATACTGTGCCATATCAAAGGTTCTAGCAGTACACAAGGTACCACAGTCACAAACATTCATGCCCACATTGGGATTCAAACCCACGACCTATTAGTATGCTAACTACTTGGCTAACCAGGCTTGCAAACAGACCATATAATAGCAGCTTGGTAAGGAGGTCTCTACATCAGATCCAATCAAATACCTTGGGAATGTTGCAAGTGACCATATAAGTTTATCCAACCTTTTCATGGAATGAGTCCACAGGCAGATCAGATAGGGTCAGCTGGATATCTGCTGTGGAGCTGGAGTAAATGAAACCATACTAGTGAAGACTAATTGGTAGGCCTCAACACAGTGAAGAAGACAGCTGTTGATGACCTTCTGAATGATTTTTGAGAGAAGTGAGGTGACAATTGCTTGGTCAACTTTTCTTTCTCACAATGGACTGAGGTAGACCTACTTTTTAGCAGTTGCTTGGTATATGTCATATGAATATGAGAGCTTATACGGGCAACATAGAGTGGATGTTAATTCTGGAGTGAGATAAGGAAAAGGTAATACAGGGAGCCCAGTGAAAATACTGTTCTCATATTTGGGATGGTGCAGCAAAATCTTCCTCAAACTTCATAATGTATTATCCTTTATCTTACTCATAGATGTCCTGTTTCTACCCTATGCCTTTTCTATAGATGCTTTCCACTGGGCTACCTTTCACCATACCTTCACTTTCCTCTAGGCCTGTAAAAACATGATTACATATTTAGTCAAATCCATTTACTGAACAAAGATTTAAATTTTTAGATGCAGAAACAAAATCCAACATAATATACCAATTGCATGCTGATGTTGCAAAGATAAGCAGGGCATTCAAGGATGTTACCGATAACAGCACTTACATAATGATTTTACCTGCTGGAACTGGGGGCAAATGATAATGGCTGTGAATTCAATATTAGTCAATGCATAGTTAATGAATTACTGGAAAAGATTGAGGAAATAAGGAGAGGAGGACAGCAAAAGAGTTGGATGGACAACATAAAGGAACTTACCAACTTGAATTTACAGCTGCTGGAAGGAAAGACAAGAGACCAGAGATGGAGGACCTTTGTTAACAAGGTCATCAAGAGTTGGAAATGACTGAATGGCACATAGCATATGTAACGTTATGAATTTTGGTGTCATGAGATTTCCAACAGCATATTATACGGATTGAATTAGGCTTGAAGAAACTAATGACACTAGGAATCTTGAAGTTATGGTCTTCTGAAGTTCAAAGAGCACATAATAAAAATTGCAAATGCAACTGCAGATAATTGTGATGCTGATATGAATGCTGTATATTATAGTTGACAAGAAATTATTTCTTGTTTAATCCTTTAGCCAAGTGTAAAAAAAAACAAAATATGCATGTGAAGCATCTCCAAAGAGTTGACTTGTATATAGAGGCTGGCAAAACATAATAGGAAGGGTCACTACTCTCACCAGTTTCGACATTTATTGAGGTCTCATCAATAGGAACCAAACCTAAGAAGATATCAAGAATAAATCAATGCAGAAGTCATATTTTTCTATATATAAGTGAAAATGGTGTATTATCATGTTATTAAATACTCTAAGTGAAAGGTAATTGCAGAAAGTTTTTTTTTTTTTTTGCTGGGTTATAAAATCTATTATTATTATTATTATTATATGACACCTCCAAGTAGTCCAAAGACTCATCAAGGGATGTTAATTATGCATGACAAAAAATTATATTCTTGTTTAATCTTTCCCAAGGGTAAACAAAGTTTGTATGTATAGAGGCTGTTGGCTTCACATCTTCAAATCCTCTTTGTACAACAGAATCTCTCTCTCAAAACTATCTGCAGTATCATTCATAAACAGGATGAATACCAACAGACCTACTGCTACAAGTGGACTAACTATATAATAGTCCACTTGTCACTTCCTTTTTTTCAGGAGACAAATGCTTCACCATACAAATTCATATATCTTGCAATGTTTTCTAGTGGCAAGGAGAAATATGTATTTCTACCATTGTCAGTTTTTTTAAACTTTTTTTTTTTATTTGTCATTTGGAAGGCTTGCATTCAACAAAAGAGGCAAAGGGCTAGAAGAACACATGTAATTAACAATCATAATACAATGGCTTCACAGTTTTAGTTGCTTCCAAACAACCCGACCTGTGTGGCAATCTTCCAAATATCAATCCAAAATCCAGAAATCCTACAATACATGAATCATTCTCTTTATATCAATTTCTGCAGTTACACTATTACACAGTACTGTGAGATGTTATATTTTAATAATCATGATCTCCCCTTAACAAGCCCACATTAATCCCCCATAAGGAATTATATTCTCACACACACCTATATCCTAGTCATAACTAATTTCTCAAAAACCTTAATTACCAGTAGAAAAGCAAAACTGATCTGTATTCAATACATCTGCTTTTATATTATTCCTATGCAAGAACATTATTTTACCTTCTTTACACACCATTGGTACTCGTCCAAAAGCAAGACCCACATCCAGGAGAACATACTATCGATTCCATAGCATATGCCCTTAAACTGTCATCCTATTCTACCATTCTGGCACCTACAATTACTCAATGTGCTGAACAGTTCAAGTTCAAATGCCCTTCTGATCTCACAGCTTTCCCTTCCACCTCTGAAAATGTCAGCTTTCACAGATAAACATTTTATAGCATTATGCTGTAATATTCATGCGTTATATACAGAATAATTAGAATCAGTGCAAAACAAAATTCCAAGTTGGACTCATTATGCTACAGCAAACTAAGGGAGTACAGGTACAATATGTTCAAAGCAGACTTCATGCAACTTTTTATTTGATCTATGCATTTTTCGGGAAATTTGAAAGTTAATGCAAATAACAGAAGATACAATAAAATAATATCCACATCACTGAAATGTTTCAACATCTTAGACTTCATTTTTAGAATAACCAAGAGGAATCTTATAAAGCAAAAAAGAGACACTTATCAAAGATCTAAACAGGAAGAAATGATTCTCAGACTTTTGGAAACGTCTGAGAAACATTTTTTACCGTTTAGTTTTGCACAAGATAAAAAATATTGTTCAAAATTATCAGTTTATTCAACTTATTTCGTATTAAATAAAAGAAGTCCAGACTATCTGATATTTCTCTAAATATAAAAGCAGCTGAATCAGAGCTAAAATCTTCAGGTTTCCGCTTTCTGAGACGCGGAATCGAAACCACAATGCTAAATAATTTAAGTTGAAAAAAGACTCGTGAGGGCTGCACAACTGGTGTCTGGTACTAAATAATGACAGCCACTACAACTGTCCATCCTGACCAAATCACTGTTATGAACATTAATAATAATAAAGTGACTTACGAACCTCCGACGATGAGTCTTTAGACTCCATGAAGCTACCCGGTTAACACAAGAACTACTATTATTTCTGAACATATCATTATAGCAGTCATCTTAGACAGATAAAAGTAATAGAGTTCAATAGATAAAACATTTATTCACTCTAAGTTGATTTTTTTTGGGAAAAAAACACACACAAAAAACATACCTTCCTTTTTCCTTGTAAAGTTAATTCAAAATTTTAGGTCTTTCCCATTTTTGAAATTTTACGGCTTTCATAATGAAAAATGGATGAAGTTAAAACGAAACTTCTTTAAATGCTTTATGACTTCAGGCCTGAAATCCCAAATGAATTCAATTACGAGGAAAGGGCACAACTACAAAAAAAAAAAAAAAAAAAAAAAAACACCCATCAAAATTACCAGTAAATTTTTGACAACACAATTACATACGAAAATCGAATACAGTACTTGGCTGTCACTAGCTTATTAATTAAGCCATTTCGACAACACTGCTCAAACTTCTCTCATAATATTCTTACAAAATAATTTAAGTGATTTTTTTAGTAGATTATCTGTCGCTAGGTTACATCCGGAAGAGGACGTAGCAACTGCCAGAAATCGCGACGTGACAGTGGGCTGTTATAGTTACTGAATATTTTATTGTATTAAAAAATAAAGAGTGAAACCGGACACTAATATTTTTACTAATTTTGTGTAAACTATTAAATATTCATTGCAAAAACTATCACTACAAGCAAAACTTCATTTGTTCAAAGCGAATTTTATCTCGAATTAAGGAGAAAAGGGATGCGAAGATACAGTGGCGTAGCTAGGGGGAAGAAGGGGGGAGGAGGGTCAGCCCCGGGCGGCACTTTACGTTTACGAAATCTTGCCATACTGTCTATAGAACAACAACTGAGTGATGAAATAGACTTCAACAATGTCATCGACTATTTTGCTAATGGAAAAGCAAAAAGAAATAATATTTTAAAATGCTGGAATTAAAGTTTTACTTCAAATATAAACATAGCATTTTAATTTATTTCCCTATATGTCGTTTTGACTTTTTTTTTGTATTTTTGATGTATATTGAGAGGGGTGGCAAATTCAGGGACTACCCCGGGCGGCAAAACCACTAGCTACACCACTGGGAAGATAGCATTATTGATCTTCTGTGAGAGACTTTCATTCCTTTGGTAATAAAGCAATGTAATATCTTTCATGTCTGATAAACACATAAATATAATAGTCATTCTGTATTATATATCTCCCAAGCATGTTTGGTTCGGAAATGTTTCTAATGGAATAAAAGAACATTTTATTCCATTAGAAACAACATAACAATAAAAACAATAAATTGTTTTTATTCCATTTCTAATGGAATAAAAACAATTAATAAAATTATTAATTGTTTAATAATAAACAATTCTACCTTCCTTCTACCCCTTTGGGACATTGTGCTCATTGCAAGACTTGTAAAGCAGGTAAGCCAAGATTGACGCTTACTTCCTGTAACATTTCATTATGACACGTGTGTCATAATAAAATGTTTTTATGTCATAATGAAATGAAAAAAAAAGTATCTGACATTTGATATCAATAGAATTAGACATCAAGTTGCAGCGCAGTTAAGTAGCTTCTCATCCAATATTTCTCACAATTTTTTTTTTTTCATTATCTCTAGTTTTAATAATATAAGTTCTTCTGACAATAATAAAATGTTCTTGTTTGGTTAACTTTGTCAATTTCTGTGCATAAAAATATCACGTCTATCATAACTGTTTGTCACAGTTATAAAAGTTCTTCTGACAATAATGAAATGTTCTTGTTTGTCTGGTTAACTTTATCAATTTCTGTGCATAAAAATATCACGTCTATAGCTGTTGGTCACAATTATATACAGAGTGGTGTCATAAATGCTGTCACAAGAATTGAACGCCCACGGGTTGCCCACGGAATTGCGCAATAGAGACAGATAGATTTTTTTTAAAACTTGTTAAAATATACATTGGACGATAGGTAACAAGGACTATTTACATATTATAAGTATATAAGTATATATATATATTACAGAGAAAGAAACATTTTCCTTTCGGGTATACAGTAGAGAATACAATAAATGAATTCAAAATTTACAGTTCAGTTTCAGTCTAAATTATCTTTCAGATGAAGAATATTGTCGTCGTCAATCCAGAAAAGAGGGTACCAGTTGGATTTCACTCCTCTATGGATTTCGCGACAGTTCTTGTTTCTTTGAAGTACTCAATTTCCAGTGAAAGCCTGCTTTTTAGTTTCCAACGAAAGATATACATGAGGGTTTGTGCAGTTTCAGTGATGGATGGGTGCTGATTATTTCTTCTCTCTTTTAGGTAGAAGCTGTAGATGACGGCCTTAACTCAGATGAAGAGGAAATTGCATATTCTGTGTCAGTTTACTTCTATGTGGACTAATTTCCAGTAGTATTCTTGGCTGTGTGCATAGTTACAGGTGCTAGAGGCAGAATTCAAGGCATAGGTGATTGTCACTTTGTTTGCGGGACAGGTTAGATATGTGTATTCCAAGGTACCTGAAACATCACGGAATAGACACAGATCCATTTCTCTTAGCTGAAATTAGTAGAGCTTAGAAGGAGTTGACAAGAGGTTATGCCATAGTCTCCACTATATGTCGGAATCTGGTTTGGCACACTTCGATTTATATGGAAGATCCCACTGAAAACTAAGTGGCATATGCAGCTTTGCAGATGAGAGCGTTAAGGATGAATATAAGAAGGTCGAGGTTGGAGGCACTGACATGAGGAAGTGCTATATTTTGTTGTAGTTTGAGGAAATAAATGGAAGTGAGGCTTCAGATTGTACAAGATGAAATATCGGCCACGAGCAGTTTCTACAAGAATTAAGGATTTCCTGAGGTGTAGCTATATCTGGAGAGTCTTTTATAATAGAGGCTTACAGTTGTTGATATTGCTTTTCAGTTTTTGGGTTCTTCATTGGTAGACATGTGAATGTTTTCCACTTTAGGGTCTGAATTAGGAGGTCCCCTATGACTTTTATTCCTGTTCAGTTCCATGTAAGGAAAAGAAAGGGTTAGCCAGTTGTGAGACTTGATATGTTTCTTTTCGAAAATAGTGGTTCTATAAGTACAGCTGACTGTTGATCCTCTAAGTACGTGATGAAGTTTTGCGTTTTTCCATCGCTGTAGTGCACCTTTGCAGAAATGAGGTAGTTTAGAAGGAGATAGTGCAGGACTGTCCATTCGGAGGATTGTGGAAAGTTTATGTCCTTTGGTGGATGATTTCGTGATGTAATCGAAGGTGGTTACATAAGTGTGATTGCATTGAAGTGTCTTTAGGAGGGGGATTATCCTGAAGGATCTAATCTTGTTTCCAAGGGAAATCGAGCCTTGATTCCCAGCCCATGCTGAGTAGTTTGCAGAGTTGAGGGTATGTTGTCCAGTGAGTTTTGTTCCTGAGTAAACGTTTGATTTCCTTTTGATGTGGTGGAGAAATTCTTCAGGAGGTGTGAGTACTTTGAGGGTATTAAATAAGAGACTCGCGGCAATCTGGTTAACTATTAGTACTCTTCCTATAAGTGAAAACATGGAACGAACGCTGTTCAATTTACCTAGCACCTGTTTAAAACGGTTGTGCAGCTGTGTCCAGTTCAGTGTGTTATATATTTTGGTGTTGCCAAGGTGCACACTTTAGTATCTTTGTGCATCACTTGACCAAGTACATTCGATCGGAGAATCATTTCTAGACTTCCATCTGCCTGACCACAAGCCTGTGGTTTTTACAGAATTTAATTTGGTCCCTGAGGCTTGTGTATATAGTCTGTGTGCTTCGTGGGTTACTGTCATTTCTTCTTCATTTCGGACTATTACAGTGACAATATCGGTATATGCTGATGGGGTCATTTTTTGATCTGGCACTATTATGCCGGTTAGTTTGTAGATGATGGTGTTGTGTACTCTTTGTATGAAGGGTTCTATGGCCATGTTTATAATTGTCCTTGCTTGATCCCTCAAGAGTATGACAAAGTGCAAGTAAGCCTGTTGTCGATTTTTAAACCGAAGTTTGCATCTCTGTAAGGCAATTGCACTGTTTTAATGATGAGAGGACCATAGCCAAATGCCTTTAGAACTTCATAAAGGTACTCGTGCTCTACCCTGTCGAAAGCCTTCTCCTGATCATGGCTGACGAGTGCTAGGTTTTCATGTTGGCTATTTGCGATTTGGATGAGATCTCTTATTAAATGGAGGCTATCATGTATTGATCTTCCTAGGACAGAGTACATTTGATGTTGTCCAATAACTTCAGGCAGTGTTGGCTTTATTCGGTTTGCTTTAACTTTGGAATTGATTTTGTAATTGGTATTAATCAGGGAGATTGGACGCAAGTTTCAGATATCCCTGTAGTCTCCTTTCTTTGGTATCAATCGTGATACTTAGGCCGTGACGAATTGTGGGAGCTCATTGATGTAGGCTTCTTGCAGAGTTTTGAGGAGAAGTGGTCCGAGTTGATTTCAGAAGAATTGGAAAAACTCTGACGTGAGACCATCAAGGCCAGGAGATTTGTTCTTTTGCAAAGATGTGGATGCGGCTTTCAGTTCATCTTGCATGATTTTGTTTCCTAAGTGGTTCCAATCTATTGCAGACATTTTTTTTTTTGTTCCTTTCAGTATTTCGTGAATGGCATGATGGGATGTTCCTGCAGTGCTGTATGCATTCTGGTAATATTGTAGGATTTCAGAGGTGACTTTTCTTGGTTCTTCTGTGAAGCTGTCATCTTGAAGTCTGATAGCAGAAATGAAGTTTGCTGCCTGGCATTTTTTTTTCCAAGGAGAAAAAATATTTTGTGGGGGCATCCGAAAGATTTACTTGTGTATGCAGCGACTAAGTACCCTTTCCCAATAATTCTGCCTGTCTTTGTATGGCTTGGAAGGCAGAATGATATTCAAGGCTTTCCTCTGTTAGATACTTGAGCTGTTCTTCAATTTGTCGGATTCTAATGTTCCTCTGTTGATTTTTCTGGTGACTGTAGTGCTGCATGCAGGATTTTATTTGTGGATATAGGTGGTGCTACCATGTTTTCATTGGTTCTGTATCCCCATTCAGGCGAGTGTGATTGGTTATTAACGCCTGAGTGTTTTTTATGCAATCTGGATCTTTCAGGAAGGTAGTGGTGATGATCCAATTGGCAATTCCTGGTTTGGATGCTTTCAAAGATAACGAAAGTTGCTTTTTGTCGAAGCAATGATCTGAAATGTAGGAAGGAATGTGAGAGATATTTCTAACTAGAGAAAAAGTGTGTTTGGTAACATAGTATCTGTCCAGTCGTGCTTGGTAGAGTGGTCTGTTAGTTGGTGTGATTGCTGACTTCCATGTGTAGGACCGTATTTGGATGTTGATGCCTAAAGACTTCAATGAGTTCATTATTGTTTATAATTGTGTGAAATTTGTTTATTAATAAGCTAGGATGTTCAGTATATTGAAGTCTGGCTTTTTCTTGGTCAAGAGCGGAATTAAATTCCCAGCTATTATGATATGTTCTTGGTCAATGCTGGAAAGATGATTTTGAATGAAACCCAAGATATGTGATCCCAAAGAATCGTTCTGTGGTATATAGATATTGAACATCTGCAGGGTATTATGCTTGGGTGCTTTTATGTGAGCATACAAGGAGTATCCTGGTATATCAGCAATCACTTTTAGTTTGTAGGGAGATTGATGACGTACTCCTAAGCTGACTCCTGCTCTATGATGTTGTTGGGCTGCAGAGTGGTGTAGGTCATAAGGCCACTCTGCTCATCATCTAAATAATTTGGAAGAGGAGTTTATATTTGTTTCCTGCAGAAGTAATAGGTCTATATGATGTTTTTGTACCTGGTCAAGGACTTTTCATTTTCATAAAACAGAGGCACAACCTTTTGGATTGAGAGAAAAAAGGCTCAAAGACTTCACGTTTATATAAGTTTAATTGTAGGTTCAATCTAATGTTGGTCCTGATATTGTGATTTTAGCCCATTAATCATGTAGTAGATTCGCTTTCTCCTGTTAAACTCTGATCATCCCATTTTACATTTTAATTTTTAGTGTAGATCCTGAAGTTGAGATATTAGTTTCGAAATTCATTTGGTGAATTTAAGCGCTATAGATAATTTGTGAGAGAAGTCTCGCACTTTCTGTATGAAATATGTGCTGCTTCATGGTTAGGGCCCCCCTCAGTGTGGGGAAGTTCCCCCTTAGCTTCTTCTTCTTCTAAGTCATCATGTAAGAGTACAGTTTCATCATCATCTGGGAACTCTCTTTCTCCTTGGCTGGCTGAAAGTGATGGAAGGGCATTTTGGTAGTTTCTTCTATTGGATGAGGTTCTGAATTAGTGGGAGGCTGGGTTGGTGGTTGTGTCCGGGAAATGCTTTTAATTTGGTCATCTCAGTCATCTCTATTGAGAGGATCCGCAAATTCATGCTGTTTTTGCTGTGAGACTTCCTCATCAGAGTTTTGGATCTCATTATTTGACCGAACTTCGTCTTTTCCATTTAGGCATTTTCTTGGTTCTGAAATTCGCGATTAAGAGAGAATTTGTGGTTTACTTTTTCTTATGCTTGGATTTTTTTCGCTTACGATGTTGTTCTGTTCAACTGGTTTCATATTCTTAGATGGGATATTTGTTGATGAATCCTTGACAATATAGGGGCATTGTTTCCTAATGTGACAATCTTCATCACAGAAGAAACACTGTGATGAGGAAGATAAGTAGAAAGTGTAGGTTATTCCATTTATGTCCGTATTGATTAATTTTGGGAGGTCGTGTAGTGTGTCTTTGTTTGGAAAGTGCATTAATGCCTGTCTTCGAAAGCTTTTAACATGGGTGAATTCGGGCGTTTTCGTAGCTGCCGACAATATGCGTATTTTTCCTGTGACAGAACCGTATCTTGATAACATGGATCTGATGAGTTGATGTGGAATTTCAGGGAGAACATTTGATATGGTTACTTTTGTCGGGCCAATGCTATTGGGGCTGCTTCGAAGTGATAATCGCCGATATCGACGCCTTTTGGCGGTACCTTTTTGCGGTACTTTGTGTCCATGAGATATAGCTGAAATACACCTCACAGTACCAGCAACGCGGGAAACGTCAGTAATATTTTTTGTTGGTATAATTTTGTCGATAGCCATCAGATAATCTTCTAATGGGATGTTTTCTCTGGTTGCGAAGATAACAATTCCATTTTCTCAGGAAATCACGTTGCTAACAGTGGTAGTTATTTTTGCTTTAATCAATTTACATCTGGGTGATGTAGCATTCGTGTGTAAAATCGGTGTTTTTTGGGGGGACAATAGGATATATCCGTTTGATACAACGTTAGCATAAGATTTGGAATTGACTGACCTGTTTTCCGTGTCAGCAGCTCCTGTGACATTTGCTCTTCTTTCCTGGTCCGAAGTTGTGTGTGTGTGGGTGGGTGGGGGGGTCCTTGCACCTCTGTGTCAGTAGTGGCACATGAATGTGCAGTTTCCATGGTAGGTAATCCTTTGCTGGCGATAGCCGCAGGTAAGGAATGCAGGTGGCAAGAAGGAATATGGCATCGAAGTGGAAGATATATAGAATCTAATACACCAGCAGAAGAAAAACTGTCATAAATCACTTAGCACTACACGTACGTGTACACGACTAGTATGAGCGTATAGCCCTCGGATTGGAGAATATATCTATATAAAAAAACCAACTCCTTCCTTGCGGATATACGTTTATCCGCAAGGAAGAACTTAGTTGGTGGAAGAAGGCAGGAGCGGTATGAGCGCACGTCCAACACCTTGACCACCTAGAGTGGTTAAATAGGTTTGGATAGATATTTATTTATTTTTTTATTGAACTTCATAAAATATACATTGGAAGATAACAAAAAACGGACTATTTACATATTATGAGAATGTATATTACAAGGAGAAAAGGTTTTTCGTTTTAGATACACAATACAACTGAAGGGGAAAGGGTACATTCATGGCAGGCAGGATGTGTCTTTTCAATAAGACTCAATATTACAGTTCGCCATCACTTTTAGTTATTCTTCATCTGAAGTGTATTGTCGTCGGCAATCCAGAACAGAGTACCAGTTGGATTCCGCTCCTCTATGAATTTTGTGAGAGTTCGTTTCTTTGAAGTAATCAAATTCCAGTGAAAGCCCGCTTTGTAGTTTCCGACGGAGGATATACATGAGGGTTTCTGCAGTTTCAATGATGGATGGGGTCTGGTTATTTCTTGTCTGTTTTAGGTAAAAGCTGAAGATCACAGCCTTAGCGCAGATGAAGAGGAAATAGCATATTCTGTATCTGATTTCTTCTATGTGGACTAATTTCCAGTAGTATTCTTGACTGTGTGCATAGTTACAGGTGCTAGAGACAGTATTCAGGACATAGGTGATCTTCACTTTGTTTGGGGGACAGGTTAGATATGTGTATTCCAAGGTACATGAAACGTCACAGAATAGACACAGATCCTTTTCTCTTAGCAGAAATTTGTAGAGCTTAGAAGGAGTTGACAAGATATTATGCCATAATCTCCACTATATGTCGGAATCTGGTGTGGCACATTCGATTTATATGGAAGATCCCACTGAAAACTAAGTGGCAATGCAGCCTTGTAGATGAGAAGGTTAAGGATGAATATAAGAAGGGCAAGGTTGGAGACACTGGCATGTGGAATTGGTATATTGTCTTGTAGTCGGAGGGAAGAATTGGAAGTGAGGCTTCAGATTGTACAAGATGAAATATCGGCACCGAGAAGTTTCTAGGAGGAATACGGATTTCCTGAGATGTAGCGATATCTGGATAGGCTTTTATAATGGAGGCTTGCAGCTGTTGATATTGTTTTTCAGTTTTTGGGTTCTTCATTGGCAGGCTTGTGAATGTTTTCCACTTCAGGATGTAGGTTAGGAAGTCCACTCTGACTATCATTCCTGCCCAGTTCCATTTGGTAGAAAGAAAGGGCTGGCCAGTTTTGAGACTTGATATGTTTCTCTTCGAAAATTGTGGTTCTGCAAGTACAGCTGACTTTGTTAATCCTGTCAGTGTGTAATGAAGTTCTGTGTTTTTCCACCGCGGTAGAACATCTCTGTAAAAATGAAGGAGTTTAGGAGGAGATTGTGCAGGAGTGGCCATTCGGAAGATTGTGGAAAGTGAAAGTTCTCTATGACGATTTCGTGGTGTAATCCAAGGTGGTTACATAAGTGTGATTGCATTGAAGTGTCTTTAGGGGGAGGATTATCCTGAAGGATCTAATCTTGTTTTCAAGGGAAATCAGGCCTTGACCTCCCTTCTAAGTGGCTTGCAGAGTTGAGGGTATGTTCTCCAGTGAGTTTTCATACAGAGAATACGGTTGATTTCCTTTTGAATGCGGTGGAGAAC
Organism: Typopeltis vanoorti; assembly: GCF_054136105.1. Taxonomy (NCBI): domain Eukaryota; kingdom Metazoa; phylum Arthropoda; class Arachnida; order Uropygi; family Thelyphonidae; genus Typopeltis; species Typopeltis vanoorti. The sequence continues at coordinate 114,657,882 of NC_143550.1, read as the reverse complement.
TTTCAGGAGGTGTGAGTATTTTGAGTGTATGCCATAAGACAATTGCCGCCATCTGGTCAACTATTAGTACTCATCCTCTAAGTGAAGACATGGAACGAACGCTGTTCAATTTACCTAGCACCTGTTTAAAACGGTTGTGCAGCTGTGTCCAGTTCAGTGTGTTATATATTTTGGTGTTGCCAAGGGGCACACTTTAGTATTTTTGTGCATCACTTGACCAGGTACATTCGATCGGAGAATCATTTCTAGACTTCCATCTGCCTGACCACAAGCCTGTGGTTTTTACAGAATTTAATTTGGTCCCTGAGGCTTGTGCATATAGTCTGTGTGCTTCGTCGGTTACTGTCATTTCTTCTTCATTTCGGACTATATCGGTATATGCTGATGGGGTAATTTTTTGATCTGGCACTATTATGCCGGTTAGTTTGTAGATGATGGTGTTGTGTACTCTTTGTATGAAGGGTTCTATGGCCATGTTTATAATTGTCCGGAGAGAAGACATCCTTGCTTGATCCCTCGAGAGGAAGACAAAGTGCAAGTTAGCCTGTTGTTGATTTTTAAACCGAAGTGTGCATCTCTGTAAGGCAATTGCCCTGTTTTAATGATGAGAGGACCATAGCCGAATGCCTTTAGAACTTCATAAAGGTACTCGTGCTCTACCTTGTCGAAAGCCTTCTCCTGATCATGGCTGACGAGTGCTAGGTTTTCATGTTGGCTGTTTTGCGATGTGGATGAGATCTCTTATTAAATGGAGGCTATCACGTATTGATCTAGGACAGAGTACGTTTGATGTTAGCCAATAACTTCAGGCAGTGTTGGCTTTATTCGGTTTGTTTTAACTTTGGAATTGATTTTGCAATCGGTATTAATCAGGGAGATTGGACGCAAGTTTCGGATATCCCTGTGGTCTCCCTCCTTTGTTATCAATCGTGATACTTAGGTCGTGACAGATTGTTGGAGCCCATTGATGTAGGCTTCTTGCAGTGTTTTGAGGAGAAGTGGTCCGAGTTGATTCCAGAAGAATTGGAAAAACCCTGACGTGAGACCATCAAGGCCAGGAGATTTGTTCTTTGGCAAAGATGTGGATGCGGTTTTCAGTTCATCTAGCATGATTTTGTTTCCTAAGTGGTTCCGATCTGTTGTAGACATTTTTTTTTGTTCCTTTCAGTATTTCGTGAATGGCATAATGGGATGTTCCTGTAGTGCTGTATGCATTCTGGTAATATTGTAGATTTCAGAGGTTACTTTTCTTGGTTCTTCTGTGAAGCTGTCATCTTGAAGTCTGATAGCAGAAATGAAGTTTGCTGCCTGGCATTTTTTTTTCCAAGGAGAAAAAATATTTTGTGGGGGCATCCGAAAGATTTATTTGTGTATGCAGCGACTAAGTGCCCTTTGCCAATAATTCTGCCTGTCTTTGTATGGCTTGGAAGGCAGAATGATATTCAAGGCTTTCCTCTGGGAGATACTTGAGCTGTTCTTCAATTTGTCGGATTCTAATGTTCCTCTGTTGATTTTTCTGGTGACTGTAGTGCTGCATGCAGGATTTTATTTTGGATATAGGTGGTGCTACCATGTTTTCGTTGGTTCTGTATCCCCATTCAGGCGAGTGTGATTGGTTATTAACGCCTGAGTGTTTTTTATGCAATCTGGATATTTCAGGAAGGTAGTGTTGATGATCCAATTGGCACTTCCTGGTTTGGATGCCTCCAAAGATAATAAAAGTTGCAGCTTGTCGAAGCAATGATCTAAAATATAGGAAGGAATGTGAGAGATGTTTCTAATGAAGGAAACAGTGTGTTTGGTAACGTAGTATCTGTCCAATCATGCTTGGTAGAGTAGTCTCTTAGTTGGTGTGATTGCTGACTTCCATGTGTAGGACCGTATTTGGATGTTGATGCCTAAAGACGTCAATGGGTTCATTATTGTTTATAATTGTTTGAAATTTGTTTATTAATAAGCTAGGATGTTCAGTATATTGAAGTCTGGCTTTTTCTTGGTGAAGAGTGGAATTAAAGTCCCCGGCTATTATGATATGTTCTTGGTCAATGCTGGAAAGATTATTTTGAATGAAACCCAAGATATGTGATCCCATAGAATCCTTCTGTGGTATATAGATATTGAACATCTGCAGGGTATTATGCTTGGGTGCTTTTATGTGAGCATACAAGGAGTATCCTGGTATATCAGCAATCACTTATAGTTTGTAGGGAGATTGATGACGTACTCCTAAACTGACTCATGTTCTATGATGTTGTTTGGTTGCAGAGTGGTGTAGGTCATGAGGCCACTGTTCCTATCTTCTTGACAATTTGGAGTAGGAATTTATATTTGTTTCACAGAAGTAATAAGTCTATAAGATGTTTTGCACCTGGTCAACAACTCTTCTGCTGCATAAAGTAGAGGCACATCCTCTTGCATTGAGAGAAAAAAGCCTCAAAGACATTATGTTTATGAAAGTTTAATTGTAGTTTGAATCTAATATTGGTCCTGGTATTGTCTTTGTAGCCCATTATTCAGGTAGTAGATTTGCTTACGCCTGTTAACCTCTGCTGTGCCCTGCTCAGCCCTTTTTACATTTTAATTTTGAGTGTAGATCCTGAAGTTGAGATATTAGTTCCGGGATTCTTGTGGTGTATTTAAAGGCTATAGTTAATTTGTGAGGGAAACCTCGTACTTTCTGTATGGAATATGACAGCTACTTCATGGTTAGGGGTCCCTCAGTGTGAAGGATGTGCCCCCTCAGCTTCTTCCACTTCTAAGTCGTCATATGGGAGTTCAGTTTCATCATCGTCTGGGAACTCTCTTTCTCCTTGGCTGGCTGCAGGTGATGAAAGGTCATTTTTAATAGTTTCTTCTATTGGATGTGGTTCGGAATTAATGGGAGGCCGGGTTGGTGATTCTGGCTGTTGTGTCCGGGGATTGCTTTTAATTTGTTCATCCAAGTCATCTCTATTGGGAGGATCCGCGATTTCATACTGTTCGTGCTGTGAGACTTCGTTATCAGAACTTTAGATCTCATTAGTCCATTGAACCTCCTTTCTTCCAGTTCGGGATTTTCTTGGGTCTGAAATTCGTGATTGGAAGAGAATTTTTGGTTTACTCTTTCCTATGCTTAGATTTTCTTCGCGTAAGATGTTGTTCTGTTCAACTGGTTTCGTATTCTTGGGTGGGATATTTGTTCATGAATCCTTGGTAATAAAGGGACATGACCATCTTCATGACAGAAGAAGCACTGTGATGAGGAAGATAAGTAGAAAGTGTAGGTTATTCCATTTATGTCCGTGTTGATTAATTTTGGGAGGTAGTGTAGTGCGTCGTAGTTCGGAAAGTTCATTAATGCTTGTCTTCGAAAGCTTTTAACATGAACGAATTCGGACTTTTTCGTGGATGCCGACAATACGCGTATTTTTCGTGTGACATAACCGTATCTTGATAACATGGATCTGATGAGTTGATGTGGAATTTCAGGGAGAACATTTGATATGGTTACTTTTGACGTGGCCAGTGCTATTGGGGCTGCTTTGAAGTGATAATCGCCGATATCCACGCCTTTTTGAAGTACCGTTTGAGCCCATGAGATATCGCTAAAATACACCTGCACAGTACCAGCTATGAGGAAAGCGTCAGTAATATTTTTTGCGGGTACAAGTTTGTCGATAGCCGTCAGATAATATTCTAATGGGATGTTTTCCTTGGTTTCGACGATAACAATTCCATTTTCTTGGGAAATAACGTTGCTGGCATTGGTAGTTATTTTTGCGTTAATCAGTTTACTTCTGGGTGATGTAGCATTCATGTGTGAAATCGTTGTTTTGGGGACAATAGGATATATCCGTTTGATACAACGTTAGCATAAGATTTGGAATTGACTGACCTGTTTTCCGTGTCAGCAGCTCCTGTGACCTTTGCTCTTCCTTCCTGGTCCGAAGTTGTGTGTGTGTGTGTGTGGGTGGGGGGGGGTCCTTGCACTTCTGTGTCAGTAGTGGCACATGAATGTGCAGTTTCCATGGTAGGTAATCCTTTGCTGGCGATAGCCGCAGGTAAGGAATGCAGCTAGTGCAGGTGGCAAGAAGGAATATGGCATCGAAGTGGAAGATATATAGAATCTAATACACTATCAGAAGAAAAACTGTCATAAATCACTTAGCACTACACGTACGTGTACACGACTAGTATGAGCGTATAGCCCTTGGATTGGAAAATATAGCTATAAAAAACTAAGTCCTTCCTTGCCGATAATCTTTTAAAATGTAGGAGAAGGCAGGTGCTGTATGACCGCATGTGCATCACCTTGGCAACCACACACACACACACACACACACACACAGAGAGAGAGAGAGAGAGAGAGAGAGAGAGAGAGAGAGAGAGAGAGAGATTGTTTGACGATACGAATTAATACGCACTGAGATTATGAGACTGAGTAGCTGTAATAGCACTCGACAAGGTTGTAATATAGCTACCTGTTATATTCAATATCCTGAAAACACTAGGGATTAGTAGAATATTTGGGTATCGGACTATTGGCCGTTATAACGATGCAGAAGACGTCTCTGACAGTCAAAGAACAGGTCGACCATGCTGTGTTAGGCCGCAATAGATTCTGAGGTCTGTGAAGGCATGCCTCTGCCATAATCATGTGAGAACGCAGTGAACGATATCACGTGTACTAATTGATGACCTGGGTGGGGGATGAGAGCCTATCGTCGTTCTACCTGACACTTCCTATCACCACAATTTATGCAGCAGAAGGTAATAAAAGCAAAGGCGATACGCGAAAAATAAACACAGAGATAACCTCTTCACAGATAGGATTTCCATTGAAGAATCGTTTAACCACCAAAACGATCGGGTATATCTCCCGGATGGTCGCATAGCAAATCTTATATCACCCAGGATATTCAGAGAGGTCATTACCCCCACGCTAGTGATGATTTGGTGGGGGAATCCAAGTTGCATTTCTTCCAGAAAGGGATTGGAATCCCCACGAGAATGCATCAAAATACACTGCTAGAATCAGTGCTGTGGCCAGTGAACAACACTTTGTTTCATGATAGGCTGGATCCTCCAACATAATGAGAGAAAGATGTAGAAAGTTTTTTAACTTGGTTATATTATACGTTAAAGATACCAAACAATTTTATAAACTTGGTTTTAATCCTTTTTCCCAAGTAAGCAAACAGACAAGTAGTCAAGTTTGCGACTTAACTATGTTCAGGTCTGAGGCAACTCGTGGTAAAGGTGGAGTGAGCTTTGATCATTTTCCCTTAGTATCTCCCCTAATGCAACGCACATCCCCTTACAGACATTATGATGCTATGCATTAAAGGAAAGGGCCAGTATCCAGACCGGTTTCACCTTTCGACCAAGTTTATAAAATTTTTTGGTGTCTTTAACATATCCAAGTTAAAAAACTTTCTACATCTTTCTCTTATCCTGAGATTTTTATTTAATAAGGTCAAAGCACCTTGTGGCAACTTGTTTAGGTAAAATTTATAAGCTCTGAATTACTTCAACCTTGGCATCTCTGGGTCTGGCTCCCACTGACAAGATCTCAATAAAGGTCGAAACCGGTCTGAGTAGTGGCCCTTTCCTTTAATGTATAGAATCATACATCTCCACAAGGGGGGGGGGAGAATGTGCTTTGCATTAGGGGAGATACTAAGGGATCAGAGTGATCAGTAATCAGATCATAAGTGATCAGTGCTTACTTACTTCACTTTTACCACGAGTTGCCTCAGACCGGAACATAGTTCAGGCATAAACTTGACTTACATGTCTGTTTGCTTACTTGGGAAAAAGGATTAAAAAGGCAAGTTTATAAAATTGCTTGGTATCTTTAATATATATATATATATATATATATATAAAATTTTTAATGACTAGAACCGAGGTTTAAATAAAAAAACTTTAATTGCACTGCTAGTTTCGTCAAAGTCTAGACTCCCTTATGTGAGATAGACATAAATACCAGTAGCCAATCTAAATGAAATGATTTTTTAAAACATAGAGTAACGTATCCAACACTGAAAAGAATAAAGGCTAGAGTTTAAATAGAAGAATGAACTCTAACTATTTCATTATGCACATGCGCGTATAAGGTCTCGATTGCCCAATATTGACTGGTTGAGCTGTGAGAGCCTGGTAAGCTGTAGCTTTGGTTATTATTAATATGGACGGGATTGATAATTATCTCCTTTGACTGTAAAATTCTTCTCCCCAAGTTATTATAACATCGATGTACGTTGACAATTTCATTCTAAATTATCTGAAGTGGAAAATCCTCATCATTTGAGTTCGCTGAAAATAACACTAGGTGAACAAGGCACTGGCTCAAGTTCAGTTAGGTAATATCTCTCTGGTGTTCCTCTGAACGGAGTTCGATAGGTTTCTCCGTTTGTCTGAAGCATGGCTTACCACAATCTCAAAGAATCTTATAAACATCAGGATATTTAAGATCATTGTGTTTAATTTTAGGACGACTTAAGATGGAATGAAGTTTAGGTAGGGTTAGGAAGAACGTCTTGATATTATATTACTTCTGAATTTTAGCCAATTTTGGATATAAAGAACTGATATGGCAAAGAAATGCTGCCCATAGAAGTAATGGAATCTTCATATTAACGTGGACGAGAGTTGAAAAGTAATCTGTCTATAGTTTTATTAGAGTATCCGTTCTTAGAGAGGAAGGTGGAGGGATCAACTGGAACAGAATGCAGGAGTGAGTTGGATGGGAGAGGCAGAAAACCGAGTGGTCTGGAAAATGGATCATGTGGGGGGGAGACTTTCTTCCAGCAGCGCACAGAACCAAAAGGTTGAAGAAGAAGAAGAAGAAGAAGAAGAAGAAGAAGAAGAAGAAGAAGCCTCTTATGCGATATTCTTTCAGAAACGTTCTACGTTATGGTAGCGATGTGTATGATAAAATGGGCGGGCGACCGCGACATCAATGTTAATTGATTTGAACGTACTGGATTTATTGCGATGTAGCGTGTTTAATGTATTTTGTTGAAAATCAATGGTTGTGGTATGAGAGTAAGAATGGAGAGAAGTTTTGTCTGAAATTTGTCTGATTACTCAGTAATTCAATAATTTTGTCTAGTTCCATCACCTCCCTACCACCAGCATTCATCAAAATTATTTTACCGTAGCCATTCTTCCTTTTTTTGCCACATACTGAAAGAATTACAAGATTAACCTGTTTTGAAATACAGTTTATCAATTTATTAATATCAATGCAAGCTTTGTACTTGAAAAAGGCTGCCGTACACGTGTTGTTCGTTAAGTCATTATTTTTTTTAGCGAATATTGAAGATATTGTTAAATATAATTGGTGGTATTTTGTTTATTTTTGAATGTGTTGATAATTATGTCGTTTAGTCTTGACTACTCTTACGCGATATTCTTTCAAAAAACGTTCTGCGTCATGGCACCAATGCGTATGAGAAAAATGGCGAGCGACCACGACATCGATGTTAATCAATATCAACGTGCGGGATTTAGTGCGATGTATCGTATCATTAATGTATTTTGCTGAAAATGGATGGTTTGTGGTATGAGAGCGAGAATGGAGAGAATATTTGTCAGAAATGTTTCGTGAGTGTAAGGAACGGAGTCGTGTCAGGAGCGAAAGAATGAAGTGACTGATATTATGGATATAAGGCAGGATTGTGGAGAATGTAGCGAAAGCAGTGAATGGTAGTGCACGTAATCCGAATTTGAGCTTCAAGTAAGTGGTTGAAAATAATATTGTGGATGACAAGATTCCAGTGCAGAAAGAAATTGCACGCTTTGGACTCCTTCACAGGACAAAACTTGAGCTTGGGCGATTGAAGAAACGATTGACGTGTGGTACAGAAGGAAGGAGAATGAATGAAAGAAAGAGTGAATGGGGAAAGCATAAAAGTGCAAAAAACAGGGAAGAAGAGAAATTATTGTATGGAGATTCGATAAGGTTTACGTAATGAGAAAGTGATAAAAGCATGTTTTTCAGGTGCAAAGATAAAGGAAGTTAGTGAAGTTGTAACTTTGCAGAAGAAAGAAGCTAACGGGTTAATTGTTTTGACAAGTACAAATGATTTGAAAAAAGGTTAGAAATATGCAATAAGAGAAGTTACGAAAGAGGTGTTAGAAGAAGCAAATATTAAGAGTAAGAAAGTAAAGATTGCGAGTGTGCTGCCCTGGTATGATAGGACAAAATTGAGAATAAGGGCCATAATTGCCAATAAGTCCATGAGAAGGCTGTGCAGGAGGAATCGTGTACAGTTTATAGATCTGGGAAGTGAATTTGATGGTCGTAAGGACCTGTATATGGTTTTGGAAGTAGGAGCTTGGTGACAGTGATGTTCACTGAGAGTTTGGAAGTGCAAAACCAGGGAAACTTTAGATATTAGAAGGGGTAAAAGCAAACAAGTATCTAGTCACTCCTGAGACAAATGAGTGCGAGTGCATGAATGATTGTGAGGAGACAGGTTCAATTTCTCAGGTTTTTAATCTGTATCGCTTGGTAATGAAAATGTAATCTCAGAGAATGATGTAATTACGGGGTTAGAATGTATTACTGATGAACGAGGTGGCGTCTGAAAAGTTCTTGGCCTTATAATGAAAAAACGAATTTATAATTTCAAAATTATTTTTATTTTTCAACATAATCTCCTTTAAGCCTAATACATTTATTCCAGCGATGCTCCAGCGCCATTTTCCCGTCCCTGTAGTGGTTCTTAGTAAGATCTGCAAAATACCCCTCTAAAGCTGCAATCACCTCTTGATTCTAAGAGCAATGCTGACCAACGAGGAAGAGTTTTAGTAATAAATCCATAGAAATAAATCGACGCACAAAATCAGTTTTATTCTTATTAAAATGCTTCAAACACTGTTCAGAGATTTTCATGCGAGCGCGTTTTTGATCTGCTGTGAGCAAGCACGGCACCCATATTGCGCTTAGCTTTTTCATTTGCAATTCTTCCACGTTCTTTTGAAATCCCTATAGCCTCAGCTATTTCACACACTTTGACTCCCCGGTCATCCAATACCATATCGTGCACTTGATCAATGATTTCTGGTGTTGTTACACTTTTTGGACTCTTCCAAGTGGATCAAATTCAAGGCTGGGACGACCACTTTTAAACTCGGCAGCCCATTTCTTATTTGTCGAAAAATGAAGGAGAAGAGTTCCCATAAACTTTTATGAACTTCGAATGAATTTATTTTGGCGTTAATTTTTCTTTTACAAAGAATTTTATCACCGCACAATACTCAGTTTTATCCATTTCAAGGGATACACACAACACCTTTCCTTCAGACGGCTGTATAAAGTAAACTACGTGATAGAATATGTTGCAATTTCACAGGGATGCTTATGACAGATGTACCAACGTCGAAAAAAATCTTGCCAATAGTCTTGCAATCTATGGTAAAGGCCGAGAACGTTTCAGACCATCCTCGTATTAATGGGTATTATTAATATCCTACTGAAATATTACCATATTACTGCGCACAAATTTGGTCACCTGGGTTTCTTGGGGAGAGGAGGTGGTCGAAATGATTCAGAGACGACTGATGAAGATGGTGACATGTCTGTGGAATACTCCCTACAAGGATAGGTTGAAGGATTTTGGGTTATACATTTTAATTGCTATGCGGAAAACAGAGGACATGATAGAAATTTTTAAGATATTAAAGGGTTTTTATAAATTGATGTAAGTAAAAATTTTCAATATGTAACAAAAAGTCAGAGAACTAAAGGCCATCGGTGGAAGTTGTGTAAGAGTGTGGTCATAAGTTTGTGCAGATGAGATTTTTTGCATAGAGAGGTGGTGTGAGTGAGTGGAATGGATTACCAGAATTTGTTGTGAGTTCTCTGACAGTGAATGGATTTAAGAGAGGTATGATAGGATTTGTGTTTATGATGGTTGATTTGGGTCTCCCAGATGAGTCTCCGGAAAAAGGAGATGCCGTAAAATAATAATAATAATACTTTATGAACCAAACAAAATGAAAGTTAAGGAGGTTGTAGACTGATGGAAATGATTCATTTAAGGCAGTCTGGTGTGAGATCGAGGCCAATAGGACAAATTATATTATAGTTGCTGCTATAGACCTGAGGGTACAGAAGATGTTGACCACGTGCATCACCATATTAGCACAATGAGTACAGGCCAAGCAATTATCTTGGGGGATCCTAACTATGGCAATATAGATTGGAAGGAGGAAAGGGCACATGGCAAAATGGTAATATCATTTATACAGTTGCTAAGGAACAATTACCTGAAACAGGATGTGATGGTAGGACCTGGAAGTTGAGAGCGTTGGATCTGGTAATACCATCAGAAGATCTATTTATAACAGGCCAAGTAGGCCGAGTGGTTTGTGCATCGGCTTTCCGGCCAAAATGCTGCGGGTTCGTATTCCGCCATGGGCATGGATGTTCGTGATTGTCTGTGGAAATACCAGTGGTATTGGTGGTGGGAGGTAGATGGCGTTGGTGTAATTGCAGTTGGTGGATTGAGTGGTGGAGACAGAGTTGTAGAGTAGGTGCTCTCTCTTGATGAGTCCTTGGACTCCTGGAGGTGTCACGTAATAATAATAATAATAATAATAATAATAATAATAATAATAATAATAATAATAATAATTACAGTGGCAACTCTACTTTCTGTTAGGAAAAGCGACTCTGCAGTCTTTTTCTGAGAGGTCATCCAATGTGTGGAATTCTTAGTCAAGAAAGAGTTTATGAACAACAACAAATGCAAAAACTGGTGATTATGAGAAACTTAATTGTCAGGTTGCAGCAGTGTCATGGAATAAGAAGCGTTGGTACTCAATGGGAAGTGGCCAGGGATTGTTGGAGAGAAGCAGTATTGTCCTATATGCACAGGGTCAGGAGGATATACCCATTAAGGATTGAATAAATGAGTAGCGATATAAAGCAGGAGCTGCAAAAAAAAAAAAAGAAAGCATTGCAGAGGAAAAAAAAAAAAAGAAGATCAGCATGCTCATGTGCAAAGCAAAAGTACCAGAAAAAGAATAGCCTTCTTTCCGTACTAATTATTCTTTTTGCTGGTATTTTACATTACTAGTATGGAAATAAGGCTAATTCAGATTATGAAAGAAAATTAGCTAACCAGGCAAAAATAAACCTAAAAGAGTTTTTTTCACTATGTAGTAAGAAAAAGAAAAAAAATTGAAATTATGGAAGAATAACTTTACTTAGTGCTGATGACAGAAAAAGTGATAGAAGCGGGATAGTTATCACTTTGTGAGGATGTGCCATCTAGGCAGATACTGGGTGATTCACCCTTAAAAAATTCTTTGCAGTTACTGATATGGTAGAGGCGATCTGAGAATTAAGGTAGATGAACTGGAGAGTGGTCAGTATACTTAAAATATCAATGTAAGCACATTGATATTTTAACACATAGGGCTGGACGTCATGTCAGCTCGAGTGCTACGAAAATGTGTAAGTGAACTAGCAGTGCCTCTGATGTCGTTGTTTAAGCTAAGTCTTAGGTCTGGAAAAGTTCCAAGGGATTGGAAAGAGGATAAGATAGTTTCATCAAAGGTGAATAAGATAGTTTCATCAAAGGTGGCCAAAAGAGAGAAGTAGAAGATTATAGACAAATTGGAGTGGTGGTTAAAGTATTGGAAAATTTGGTTAAAAATAAATTTCAGGAATGGGTGGATAGGAATATGATGCTCTATAGGGGACCGCATGGCTTTGTAAAAGGTAGATTCTGCCTCAGTAATTCACTCACATTTTATAATAAGGTGACAACAGGCTTGGATAAAAGGAATGACCACACCGTGATACTGTTGGCCTGTGCAAAGGCATTTGTCAGAATACCATGGAAAATTATTACAAAAGTTGGAGTAAATGGGAATCGATATGAGGGTGACTGATAGACAGACATTAGAGGTGGTGATGGAGTGGAAGGAAAATGAGGGTGAATAGTGGGGTTCCTAGGTCTCCATACTAGCACCATTACTCATTAATTTGTATATTCATGATATATCAGACTAGAATTGGGATAATCATTTTTTGCCGATGAAGCAAAACTAGGGAAAAGTTTATTTAAATCTAAATTTAAATAAATAAATTAAATTAAATTAAATTAATTAAATATAGGCCTGTGTAGCTCAGTGGAAGTGATGCTTGCGTCCTCTGCGCTTGGTCGCTCGAAGTCAGACTTAAGTTCAAGTGTAGTTGCCGACTTGAGGAACGTTTTCTAAGCCTTTCTACGACCGATTCCCGAGTTTTTCGATCTCTGGCATGGGCAAGCGGGTTTTTCTTCCGGGAAACTAGTGTTTTTTATCCTGTAAACTCAAGAAAATCGACTGTAGTACACACATTATTACAGACAGTAACATATCTTGTTAGGGTTAGACACCAAGAGATGGCAGCACTTGTTTGCCAGCCTATTCATCGGTGGCTGCTATAATTAGTGATAGACATGGGCCAACTATCTCTGATTGGCTACTTGTGGCGATTGAACTGCCCACTCTGTCTCCAAAAGCTAGATAGGGTATAAAGGAATCGCCTACTCCCTATAAGGAAATAAAAGGCGTTAGCTGATATTTTTGATTAAATTAAATAAATAAAAAAATAAAATAAATTTAAATCAATTTATTTAAATCATCTTACAAGATGATTTAAATAAATTGGCAGTGAGGGCAAAGGATCAATGGTTGTCAATTCCATGTTGTATAATGTAAGGTAATGCATTTCAGGATGACAAGATTACATTCTCCGTATCATATTGATGGTACTAGTTTACAGGATATTGATGAGGCTAGGGATCTGAGGCAGTGTTGTAGCTAGAGCTTTTGCTGCCCGGTGCGATCCCAGATTTTGCCGCCCCTCTCAATACACACCAAATATACTATAAAAAAGTCAAAAGGACGTATAGGGAAATAAATTAAAAACACTATGTTTATTTTTGAAGTAAAACTTTAATTCTAACATTCTAAAATGTTATTTTTCTTCGTTTTCTGTTAGCAAAATTGTCGATTTCATCACTCAGTTGCTGTTTTATAGACAGTATAGTAGGATTTCTTAAATGCCAAAAAAGTGCCACCTGGGAAGGACCCTCCCCTCTTCCCCTCCCAGCTATGCCGCTGTCGGAGAAATGGTGGATAGAGATTTGAAATTTAGAGCGGATTACGTAGTTGCTGGAGAACACATTGACAGGTAAAGATAGGTATCCGTCTTTATAAGGCTTTAATTCGGCCACATATTGACTACTGTGCACAAATTTGCTTTCCTGCATTTCTTGGAGATCCGCAGTTGGCGAAAATGATTAAGAGACAGTGATCAAGCTGGTGAAGTGTCTGTGGAATGTTCTCTATGAGGACAGATTGGCGGTGTGTGGGTTGCTGAGTTCAGCTGATAAGCGGAGGAGAGGGGATTTGATAGAAACTTATAAGTTACTAAAAGAATTCTCTAAGATTGACACAAAAGAAAATTTTCAATACACCGGGAGGAAGGGAAAAACAAGGGATCACAGTTGGAAGTTGTTTAAGAGTGTGGTTAATAAAGGTATGCGGACTAGGTTCTTTATTTGGAGAGTGGTGAGTGAGTGGAATGGATTGCGGGAGGTGTATGTGAGCAGAGCCGGCGCTAGAGTATTTGTCGACCGCATGCAATGTCTATCTAAGTGCCCCTGTAACGATCCAGGCGTGTGTAGTTCTTTTACGATAATAAAAATTTAAATTATTTGAAATTTCTTAAATAAATTTTGAAATAACAGCCACACGTTGGTTCGGTAAATGTAACGAACAACTGGAAGTGTTGACTAGGCAGGATAATCATTAAAAATCCGAATGTTTAAAAAATTCTCAAAAGTTAAAGCTAATTTTGATAAAGCCATTTCACTTTAATCGTTGAATATAATGATACAGGGATTATAGCCTTCTCACCGATCCGAATCGCTAACAAAATTAAAATGAATTTTAATTAAAGTTAAAATTTATTTGAACTAAAGTTTAAAAAATTCTTGCATTTTACTAAATTCTTAGCAAGTTGTAAAAATTTTTTAATAATTTTTATAAGTGGAACTATCTTTTAAGAAAATAAAAGAAACTCAAGGTAGATGAGAAAATAAGAAAATAATTCAGAAATAATAATTAGAACATTTTATTAATATTAATATAAGAGAGCCTGTGTAGCTCAGTGGATGTGACGTTTGCCAACCACGGCGCTTGGCCGCACTAAGGAAGACTTGGTTTCGAGTCTAGTCGGCGACTAGAGGAAATTTTTCGAAACCTTTTTTCGACCGGTTCCCGATTTAGTCGATCTCTGGCACGGGCAAGCAGGTTTTTCCTCCCGGAAACTCTGGTTTTTCGTCCTGTAAACTCAAGAAAATCGACCGTAGAACCCACATTATTTCAGACATTAAATATATTGTGTTAGGGTTAGGGACCACGAGATGGCGGCACATTTGAGCCGTCTCTCTTCACTGAGTACCGCTTAATTAGTGATAGCCCTGGGCCATCTATCTCTGATTGGTACCAGTGGAGATTGAACTGCCCACTCAGTCTCCAAAAAGTTAGATAGGGCTAAATGGCCTCGCCTACTCCCCGTATATGGGAATAAAAAGGCGTCAGCTGATTTTTATTTTTTTTTTGATTGTATTCAAAAAATAAAATCTTTACAGGATAACAGAAAATAAATTAAATTATATAAATATACTTGAAATATTTTTATTAAAATTTTAGGGTTCTTGATTTCATAATCACCAAATTAGAAATAATGGTCTTAACGTCTAATTCCGCACATACATCATTTTCAATAGCTATTAATGCCAAACTAACAAGCCTTTTTTGTGACGTACTTGTTCTTAAGTAGGTTTTAATCAATTTCAACTTGGAAAAGGAACGTTCACCGCTCGCTTCACTAACAGGTAAGGTTAATAGTATTCTTAAAGCAATTGAAAAGTTAGGGAAAGATAAATTATTGGACACAATAAAATTAAAAATATCGAAAGGGTTTTGAATGTTTAAATTATCCTTTCGAAAAATATCCAGGAAGCACATATCTCGTCATATAGTTCTATTGCATTTACGTCTTTATTGGCTCCGTCCATCAAGAGAATCTTTAAATCGTCACAATTTTTCCGTAAATCTTCGTTATTAATTTGTAGTAATCTATACAATAAATTGAAGTTATCATATTATGTTTTTAGTTGTTCAAAACATTCTATTAACGAACACATTGCAACGTCTATAAGTGTATAAAATACATTCACTCTAAATTTATCTTCTGGCGATTGTGGCCTTTCGTCGTAATACTCGTATTCAAATTGTCGTGTCTTTCGTCGTCGAACTTCGTACCAGTTTTAAATTCTTGTTCTCCATCCACCTATTTACTCAGTTATTTTGCCGTTTTTAGAACTTCTTTAAAATTTGTATCTGATCGATACTCTTGTAAGAATATTTTTAAGTTTTCGATAGATTCTAAAGCAAGTGTAATATTCATATTTTTGTCTTGAAGCATTTTACTCACAGGCTTTATTCTGTTAAGTAAATCATGCCAAATTATAAGAGAACAAATAAATTTGTAGTCCTTCATTTTAGCACATAATGTTTGTGTTTCATGCTGAGTTTCTTTATTAAAATTTTCATTATTTAAAATTTCAAAAAGTGCATCGTAAATTTCTCCTAACTGATATCGTAGAGGGCGGATTGCATTAATTTTACTTTTCCATCGCGTTTCTGATGGCTGTTTCAATGTTAAATTTTTTACGAACTTTAAAAGGATTGCCTAACGTTTGTAAGAGAATGAAAAGAAATTATATATTTCTTGAATAATTGCAAAGAAACTAATTGTGTCTGCATTCACTTTGGCTGCATCGTTAATGATTAAATTTAGAGTATGAGCAGCACATGGCACGTAAAAAGCTCGAGGATTTTTGTTCAGAAGGAGCCCATATTTTTTCCCTTTCATATTTGCCCCATTGTCATACCCTTGACCTCGCATGTCTTCAATGGGAATATTCCATTTTTCCAGTTGTTCCACTATTGTTACACATAAGCCACGTCCTGTGGAATCTGATATATCTGCAAAACCTAAAAAGTTTTCTCTGATCTTGAAAATTCCATTCTCACAGGAAACGAAGAGAATAACAATGGGTATTTGTTCTGTTTTACTTGCATCATGTGTGCAGTCTAAAATTATGGAATAATATTTAGATTTTCGAATTGATAATAAAATTGTATCCCTGATTGCATTACTTAAAGTTTCCAATATTTCATTTTCACTGTCTTTACTCAAATATCTATCTATCTATCCCAATGGCTTTAACAGGCCTTTAAGGCCCACAACCTTCCAAGCATGCTTGGATTTCGTAACCGAAATACGAGGATAGAATGGTCACTTCTATGCCTCAAGGTATTCTTGGCTGTATCCGTGTGTGTTCACGGGGCCGGTTTGCCTGCTTGCGGGATGAAAAACACCAGATAAACTGGCGGGAAAAACCCTACTGCCCGCGCCCAAGACCGGCTAACTTGGCTATGGCTGAGGAAGATCCTTCAGCTCCTCACGTCTCCGACGGGAATCGAACCTAGGACACTCCTTCCCCAGACATATGGTTGCGAAGCGCAAAGCCACTAGGCTAACCGCGCGGACTTTACTCAAATAGTGTACTCTATTGTTTCCTTGTAGGGCCCTTTCAACATGGTTTTCCGTGACGGGATCAAACTTCGCAAACAGTTTGACTAATTTTAAAATATTGCCGTTATTCCTTTTATATAATTTATCAGATGATCCGCGAAAAGCTAAATTTTGGCTACCAAGGAATTTTATAATTTCAATCAAGCATTCTAAAACACTCGTCCAATGTTTCTTTTCCATTTCATACATGTTTTGAGTATGGCAATCAATAGTAGTTTTGTTCTTTAAGCTAAATAAGTGAGCTTTTATCAGTTTTAAATTTTTCATATGAGCTAAACTAGTCTCATGTCTATGCAAAGTTGTACTTACATTTCTCCATTCGTTATAACCTTCTACAAGACTACTTGATTCAGTAGGTGCGAAAAGTTTGCAACAAAAGCAAAAAACAGAATTTAAAGCTTCGGAATAAATGAGCCATGTTCTTGGCACGAGCTCCCCGTTTTCCAATTTTCTATTATAATACGTGTCGCCAAATTTATGACCATATGTATTTCTGGGATATGTTATATTTTTCTTTTGAACTGGCCCCATTTCAATTAAAACAACTCGTAATTTTTCATCAATATTTCTCCATTCACCTGGATATTCTAAATTTACAGATACTAACAATGTGTTAGTTTCGTGGTCAACTACAACTAAATCTTCTCCTAACTGTTTTTGACTTAAATCCTGCATCTTGTTATCTTGTTCAACTGTTGTAATAGTACTTTCATTCAAACTGGATGATGTACACGGTGTTCGTCAACTCTGATTTTTGATGTATCAAGTTGGTTAAAATTTGCATCAGAATATTTTAATATTTTAAAAAATTTATTAAGAGCCCCAGTTTGTTTCTTATTATCTGCTTCTTTCGCAGCATGACGCTTACGATTTTGTGCACCAGATAACTTTTTTTTTAAATTTTTGATTCCATTTCTGTTTTATACCCACAAGAAATTATTACACAACACGACACAGAGACGAAACAATAGTCTGCACTGCGCTACTGTCGGTAGCCTATTGCGATGCGTACTGTTATAAATCTACTGTTGCTATCCTGTCATTACTGCGCCATATAATTTTATTATTATTTTAACTTTGTATACTTGTAATTTCTATTAATTACTTGTGATGTCTTTTTCCTTTACTTTATACTTTTAGGGAGATTGCTTTCTCTATCCTTCTATAAAAACTCTTTAGCAAAATTTAGAACTTTTTTCTTCAACTTTAAAATACTTTCTTTAACACAAAACGTTATCTACTCTCAGTTTACAAATTTTACTTATTAAACTCCAAGCTTACTCACAAAGAGGTTACCTAAATCTCTCTGTTAAGTTATCTTCACAAATTTGATATCAACTTCTAACATGTCAATTGATTCTCTTAAGGACACTTGTTAACCTTATTAAACATTAAACATATCGTTATAATATCTATATCTTAAAAGTCTTTCTAATACAACTATAAGAGGAATTATATAAAAGTTTTGAACTTACAAAGGCTCTGTATCTCACAATTAGTCAAAAGTCTTTCACTAAAAGTTCTATGGCAATTCTTTCATCTCACATCTTCATCTGGAATTTTGGCTTCGGCTATATCAATAGGGAATGTAGCGGGACTCGTACAGTTCCGGAAAAATGTTATTCTCCCACGGCGAAAAGAAAAACTTACGAGCGAAGGTACTTCGGGAAATTTGCCTCGCCTTTTCTCCTCTACTTGGGGTCATCGAAAATGCCTGGATGACTGCCGTCTCAAGTAGCTTGAATTGCCGCCTCTAAGAAACTGAAAATGCCGCCTCCAAAAAAAAATGAAACTGTTGTGAACTGTCAATCAGGATCCCTCTGTTTGGGACTTCTCCTTTCGGCAATTTGAAAGCTCTGTCTGTGGCCTAGAAATCGTTTCTCTCTAGCGACGTTTCTAACCGAGAAGCTCCTTTCTGGAAGCGGAAAACTCCTCTCTCAACCAACGTCTGGATCTGGGATGCTCTCTGACGATGTCTGGAGCCGAGCAGCTCTGTCTCTCTTCGGCAACGTCTAGGACCGTGCAGCTTTAGCAATGTATGGAACCGAGCTGCCTCCTCTTTGACAGTGTCTGGAACTGGGCAGCCTCTCCTGTCTCTCTGTGGACGTCTCTGAAACCGGGTCCCCTCTACTTCTGCAGCAATCTCTGGATCCGTGCAGCCCCTTCTGTTTGCTTCAGTCCCTTTTTATTATACCTCCTCTGAGACCTTGCATGAAGTTTGGCAACCCCCAAAGAATCAGTATGATTCTTTCATCTTAAGATTCAAGTTCGGCACGCCCTTTGTTCTCCTCCGCTTTCTTTTAATTGTAAGTTGCCGGCCATCGGAAAGTTGTTTGAACCTTTCTGACTGACTTAGCAGATGCTTACACTTAGAGCCTGCAAGCCTTTCTCATACAAACAAATTTTAATAACAATCTTTCTAATGCCGCCATGTAAATCTATTACATGTAGCTTCGGAGATATAAACATTGCCTTTGTTTTTAACACTCTAACGTATTCTTAATAAAATAGTATATACAGTTAACTTCCAGAGTGTTATTTACAATAACATCTAAAACAAACTATACAGAGACAAACAAAGTTTATTTTTAAAATATTCTAGCAACAAATGTTTTGTACGAAAATTCGTTTCTGCGCATAAAAACCGTTTACCGTTTCACTTTAGATTCTGGAGGCAAGCATTTAGCTTGCTCTCGCTGCAAAATTGTAAACAGCCGGCAGTATACAATTTTTTACAAATTTTTATTCGGTGTATCCGGCCTTATTTATTTTAATATTGATCATTCTAAGAATTTTTTGTTTTTATGGTAAAAATTTTGTTTCTTAAAAATGAACTTATGATCCGTTCCCCGGCGCCCCCTTCGTAGCGACGCCCGCATGCACCGCATGCTCTGCATGCCCGCTTCCGACGGCCCTGTATGTGAGTACCCCTACTGTGAATAGGTTTAAGATGTATGATAGGTATTGTGGGTTTCCCTCGATGAGTCTGTTGACTCCATGGAGTATTATAAATAATCAAAATAAAATAATTTATACAGAAAATTGAGTCACTGCTTGTGTTATTTCTCCCCTTTGTAAAAAAAAAAAAAAAAAAAATTAGTTTTCTTATATAGCCGCTGAATCAATAGTTTTCCATTAAATTATTTAATCTTATATACATCAGTCTTTGGGTAAGGTTCGGGATATAAATGTGTGACAATTAGTGCATTACTCGTAGTGTGTGTTGATAGGAGCAAGTCCACATTTTCGTGATGTGAGGTAATAATTGGACGCCGATTAAACCTGGTAATTTGTGTTCACGAAATGGAATTTCAATACATTTTTTGCATATAACTATTGTGATTATCGCAGCACATGAGAAAGATCGGTTTCGAATACCTTTCCTGGTTAACGTGCGATACACGTTATAAATTTTATATAGTAAGTGATCATGTAAACTTGCTTGTACGAGGAAGTCAGTTCTGTTTTGTCTCAGCTCATCATGTACTACTTAACCTGGTTTCCTCACCATGCACTACGTGATTTGAACCGATATTCATCGACGTATAGTTTGTTTTTGTTTATTGTAACTATCTCTCCACATGCCATTGATGGAATGTAATTTTTTTTTTTTGTTACACTAACATAATGTGATATTATGAACAATATATGCTTCTATGTGCGTTAGTGGCGATTCCTATATGAAACATACAGTCGTGATATGATACAAATGAAGTTTCATACAAATTTAATTCTGAAGTAGATTTTGAATAGTGACCAAACGTGGTTAAAATTAGTAATTTATTTCCAAGCATGAGGAGATATATAGCACTTCCAGTGTGATCTTTCCAGTAATGATCTATTTGTGTTCTTTAGGTTATAGGGACAACAAATTCAGAAAAATGCCATTCAAAACTTAAGAGTCTGCTAATTATTATTAACACCAAACCTCCAGGGAGTCAAAGATGCATCTTATAAATAAATAATTTACTTATAAGAGTGTGCAACCCAGATTAGACTTTGGGATTCTTGCGTCCCAGTTGGCAAGAGAAAGACGCAAGCCTGATGGCGATATTACCTAACATTTTAACTTACAGAGCCTTGTGAATAGAGGAGGGGATGACAGACATAACTTGATGAGGGGTTGTTACTAGATTAATGTGGAGGAAACATTTCATAATGTAGAGGGAGGCAAGGGTTGAACTAGAGGCTATCCCAGGAAGCTGTATAAGGAGGGTGTGAACTGGGACTGAGAAGCAGGTTCTTTGCATGAAGAATGATTGGCGAGTGGGATACATGTTGCCTGAAAGTGTGAGTGCGGAAACTGTCAGTGGGTTTAAGACATGGTTCGATGATCTTTTGGCATGAGAGAGAGAATATGGACCTTCTCATGATGAGCCCTTTGACTCCATGGAGGTAATAATAATAATAATTTTCACATAACAATGGAGACATCACAATGATAGTAAAGTTAATGTGGATTCCACTGTGGGCCTAGATGTGTGTAAAAGCCTGCTTTGGAACTTGTATAGCTCCTTGAGTTCCTGAGGCTTGTTTTGAAACAAAGCAAAAAATCAATTATGAATGTTTATTATTGCTTCACTTTTCATGGTACTTACTTTAATTTATATACCTAAATATAAATTTAGGTATATAAATTAAATGAGGTTGTACAAAAATGCTATGCCAGAAAGTGAGTTATTGGAAAAAAAAATCAATCTTTCAAACTTTTAAATATAATTTATTTTATTTTTGTTTTAACATGTTCATATAAATCTAATTAATATCAAGATAGAGTAGATAATTCTATAAGCATAATGCCTTTAGTGCAGAATGAAGAATCCATATTTTCTGGGAGGAGAAATCCTACCACTTCTGTATGAAACAAAGTAATCTTCAGTTGCAAAGGCCTTATTGAAGTTCCTTAGAGGTGATTTAAACCTAGGTCTTTGCAATTAGAAGACATTGGCAATAATGATTGAACTGTAGACACTCCTGTAATATTATGCCTCTCTTGAAAAAGTATCGATTTCAGAAGCTTAATTTTTTTAGAGTAAAAATAACATGAATTTTTAAGAACAACTCAACCAAGTATGCATTTATTTATTTTGATAGTAATTCCACATAACATAATTGTTCAGCCTATAGAACATTAGTATTGTCGATGGGTAGAAATTTGAGGAGAAAGAATAAACTTGTTAAAATTTGATTAGAATGTAAGATGGTTTTTTTGACTGATCTTTAGAAGATAAGGTGGTAATGTCTGTTATTGTTGATTCTTCACTCCCATCTAAATAAAGATTTAGTGGGAGTTGAGTTGGAAATTAATGATATTTCTGATGAACACCATGAAAATATTTGCAGGAAATGCACTGCAGAAATTGAACATTTGCCTGAAAGACTGGAGAAAATGATGAGAGAAGTCATTCTCTTGAATAGCTTAATAGACCATTATGTCTAATGCTGCAATCATGTTTCTTCATCTGTTTCTTATTTTAATAAAGGAATCTGGAATCTCATCAGAATCTGAATCTCATCTGGATTAAAGTATTCATTCAGTTGTGCTTGGGACTTCCTGCAGTTTTTTCTTGTCAATTTTATTTGTAGGTGGTATTTGTTTAATCAGCTGGCCATCTGCTTTCCAAACCACTGAGTTCTTTTACTTATAAGTGATAGAATGTTGACATTTGAAAGGATTCCACAGTTCCTTGTTATGTCTTTGTTCATACAGTCCAATATTTTGATCTTAGAATGGTCAAAAAACATTCTATAATTTTATTGTAAGAAGTATCTTTCCTTGTTGTTGATCATGTTTCTCAACCATAGGTTAACATTGGGTACAGATAACTGAAATTGAGCTTTTTTATTTTTATATTTTTAAATGAATTATTTAAAATTATTCTGAATTTTAGAAGCTGTAAGATTGCAGAATATCCATGATTGGCCTTTTCATTTCTCTCCTCTATCTGTTGATTCATATCATTATAGCTGTCCTTCTAGATATTTGAAATTATCCAACTTGCTCGAAGATATAATTATCAACAGCCAAGTTGGATCAGTCTTGATGGATCTTTGAAATGCACTTATATTTAATATTTTCCTCATTTATGATAGAACAACCCATAAACTTTATTAATTAACTGAGATGTAGTTTGTATAACATTTCTGACAAGAGTTTCCATGGATAAATGTCATCAGCATAATCTTATAGAATGTTCTTTCCATTCATTTAGGTGTCAAATAAATTTTCCAATGCTATATTGGAGTCTGTGAGAGATCATTACCTTGACAAAGACTAGATTTTCTTTCAAAAATTGATGCATATTGCTGTAAGAAACGTACCTGCAGAGCATGTGGTAATTATGTAATTGTATTATATTTATATACTCTGTGGTATTTTAAATGTCTCATTACATTTCATAGTACATTTTGATGGATGCTGTCATATGTTCATTTATAGGCTGCAAATACTAGATGCAATTCTTTATCAAATTTATAATGTTTTTCTAACCACAGTTGGAGTGTGAAAATATGATCAGTTGTTGACTTTCTGTTGCAGTATCCATGCTGACATTTCCCCGTTTATGTTTGAAATATTTCAATTAATTCTTTTCTACATTAGTGTAGACAGTATTTTGCACCATGTATTCAAAAGGGAGATACTTCTGTAGTTACTGATAATCATTACTCTCCTGTTTTTAAAAATAGAACATAATATGGCTGTATTCCAGTCCTCTGGGATTTCTTCTTTTGCCATATATTTTAGTTTCAAATTTTAGAAGTTTTGCTGTAATTTCATTTTCATCAGCTGCTTCGTTATATTTTAGTGCTTTAATTACACTTTCCCTTTCAATCAGAAATGGTTCCTCAATTGTAGGTTTTTCTTCATTTCCTTCTAAACATTGCATCTCAAATATAAGGTTTCTATCTGGTAGTGATATTTGTTTAGTATTATCTCAAAATTATCTGAATTCCTCAGTAGTTTGTCTTTTTCTCAGGTAATTAAATCTCATTGGTTGTTCAGTTTGAGGTTTATGTCTGCTTTTAAATATCTCACTGGAGATCTGAAGAACCTTTGGCTTAATTGTATTATTTTGAATTTTTTCAGTTTTTTTTTTATCTGCTAGCCTTTTTTCTTGACAGTCTTCTACTAGCTAAATTTCTACTGCTCCCATAGTTTTTTTAGTATTTTTTTCAGTGGGTCCCACAGCATTTCTAACCTCATCTCATTGTCATTAATAGAGGTCATTAGTAAACATAATTGCTGTCTTGAATGAAGATTTTTCAGGAGCTCTTAGTGATATCATCTGAAATCTGAGAACATTTAGTTGTTGGATGGATGTGTGTGTATATTAAATTAATGCTTGTTTTGAAGTGAGAGGTAATGCCTGGTGGAAAAGAAAAAAATCTAAATTTTGGTATGCTGATAAGGCAAGCAATTCTTGTGGCACATTTTATGCCAGACATAATTAAGGTTAACATGATTATCAAAATCCTACTAAATCATTTATAGATCAAAAATTAGGCTTGTAGATGCATGCATTTTATAGGTTTTAATGATTTATGGTAGAGAAATTTTCAGATGAGAAAGAAGAGTGTAAAGTACTGTCATCAACAATGAAATGGATTTGCAGCTGGAAAAAGTGATAATAATGGTAGCTACCTACTAGATTTCTGTTCAGGATATAGACTGGTCATTACTAACACCATGTTCCAACTATGTGCCCAAATTTACATGGAGAAAAAAACACAAGAAAATACATCATTGCTGCTAGTGATATCATCATTCTGATTCAGTATTGAGTCATTACTAACACCATGTTCCAACTATGTACCCAAATTTACATGGAGAAAAAAACACAAGAAAATACATCATTGCTGCTAGTGATATCATCATTCTGATCTGAATGTGACATTCTGATCAAATTGAATGTCACATTGAAAAGAAAAGTAAGGAAGTTTTAAAAATAAGCAAAGTTCAGCTTTTTTCAGAGGTGAACAGTAAGCTCAAATATACAAATATTCAAGAAGCAATGAATGAGTTTCAGGATATGAATCAAACCTTGGAGATGCAGTGGCAAACTATAAAGAAAACATTGATTCCAGAAGGAGGAAAAAAAATTTAGAACTCCATGGTGAAGTGAACTTAAGAGGCAGTCAAGGAAAAGAAGAAACCCTGTTGAAAGTTCATGCCAAGTAAATGAGCTTGTGCTTTGAAAGAATATAGAGAAAAATGTGAGTGAAGCATTATGTAAAAGTAGCAAAAAAGTCATGAAAAGACTGATAAGAATACAGCAATAAATATCAGGAGGATAGCAGAATGTTCTGGGGGCTAGTGTAAACTTAGACATGGAAGAGAGAGTATTGTAAAACGAATTAGAAATAACAAAGGTGACATAAAAACTAAAAATATTTTGGTGCTTGGAGTAATTGCTTTGAGTGTTCATTGAAACAAGCAGTGCTATAAAAATCATACGGAATATTCACAAGAAGAATGCAATTAAGAGTACTTATCAACAGATTGAAACATACCCAAACTGAATGCAAATGGTGAATAGGCAGACATTGGGGCTTCCCAACAGTGTATCACAATTGATGAACATTTGGGTAAATATAACAGTCTTAGTGACTTTGATTGTGGACATATTATCAGCTCAAGACAGATGGGTCATGCTATTGCTCAAGTGGTAGAACCCTAGGGTTTTCAAAGGCAACTGTATCAATGGTCTACCATGAGTATACCATGAACAAATGTATCAGTGAGCAAGTGGTGGCTGACCACACACCATTGATGACCAGGGTCAATGTAGACTGTCCAGGCTTGTACAGACCAACCACAGGGCAAGGGCAGCAAAAATCACATCCAGTTTCGATGTCAGAGGTCTAAGTAGCATCAGTGAGTGAACAATACAGAATACCTTGCATACCATGGGCCATGTGAGCTAATGCTCTAATTGTGTACCACTGTTGACAGCTCATCATTGGGTATTGGGCCTCACCTGGTGTCGGGACCATCAAAACTGGGCCTCTGTAGAGTGATGAATCCCATTATTAGTTTTATTGAGCAGAGGGTGTGGGTGTGGCTTTGACAGCATGAGGCCATGGCCTCATGATGTAGACGTCTTGCCAGGTTGGCTCTGTTCATGGAGGTGGTGGTTTGGAGAGCCTTCTCAGTTGACACTAGGTCCCTTAGTGTGTCTGGAGAGATCCTTAAATGTCATAAGCTACCAGAATGTGCTGGCTGATCACTAACACACTTTCATGGCCTTTGCATCCTGTATCAGATAGTCTGTTTCAGCAGGACAGTGCGCTGCCCCACTGGGCTGCAACCTCCTAGTATGGCTGAAGGAACACTCATCTGAGTTTGGGACCATTCAGTGGTCCCCAAGCTCCCCAGATTTAAACCTGATCGAATCTTTCTGGGATGTTGTAGAGTGAGACATCAGATCCAGGTATCTGGGACTGATGTCTAAGGTGCAGCTGTGGACAATGTTGCAATAGGCATGACTGGAATTACTTCCGGCATCGGATGGGGTCAATGACTAAGGGAATGCAGGCTGGTATTCATGCTAGAGGAGGACCAGCACTCTATTAGATAGGTATCTCTAATGTTTTGTCCATTGAGTGCATGAGATAGGAAAAAAATCATCAAAAACATTTGGAAAGGAGCTGCAAGTAAATGATACTTAATTAGGAATGCTCAAATATGAAATTATAAAAGTTTTACAGTAATGCACTGCATAATTCAGAGGGCCTGGTAAGAAGATCAAATTCTGAATGGTTGAAGTGGAGCTCTCATAATACCCATCCATAAAAAAGGAGAAATTAATCAAAATGTGAGAATTACCAAAGAATTTCCCTACTATGTGTTCCAGATAAAATTTATTCAGGCATACTTGAGAAGAAACTGAGAAAAATTGTAGAAGAGGAACTTAAAAAAGAAGAACAAGCTGGGTTCAGGCCAAATCAAAGTTGTGAGCATTGATCTTCATTTTAAGGCATAGCTGAGAAATTAGGAGAATAGAACAAGGATCTTTATTTAAGTTTTGTTGATCTGGAAAAGGTATGTGACTAGGCACCAAGATAAAAACTGTTCAAAACACTACAATTATATTATTTAAATGAAATATTGAGCTGTACATAGTTTATATTAATTGTAAGTCTGCAGTTAAAAATGAAATTTTTAACTGCTGACTTACAGGAAGATGGTTTGATGTAACATCAGGTGTGACCCAGGCTTGCACACTGACTTCAATATTATTCATTTGTATTTATTTATTTGTATGGAGTTTCCTCCCTTTTCTCTCTCATCCTCATTAGAATGAGTTGAGCTCCCTCATGGGGGGGGAGAGTTAAGTGTTTATGATGGTAGATCCATGTGTGTTCACGGGGCCGGTTTGTCTATTGTGGGAATGAAAAAATCTTAAGTTTCCGGGTGAGAAAAACTCCTGCCTCCGTATGACACTGGCTAACTCACCTTTAGTCGAAAGAGATCAGATAATGTTCCTCATGTCATAAACGGGAATCGAACCCAAGTCTTTCTCACCAAAAGGCTTAGTCTGTACTGACTGAGCTATGACTGAGCTATGGAGGCTCTGTTCATCTGTATTGATCACATTATGAAAGAAAGTGGCATTAAACCTGGTATTAGAATTGAAGAAGATAATCTAATTTATTTACTTTATGCTGATATTTTACTCCTAAATAAATCTGGTGTAAGTCTACAGGATTCCTTAACTAAATTGAAAACTTGATATAGCAAATTTGGTATGAAAATTGGCAGTAAAATGACACAGAAAATTTTAGGCACAATCTTTGAGTGCAGATAACAAATTTAAAAAAAACAAAAAAAACGAAAGAATAAGCAAAATTGTTATGACAGGGAGTCAACTGAATAAATTGATATATAATAAGAGAGAAATTAAAACACCAAAACCATCTGTACACAAGACAGTGTTCAAATTCGTATTAACTTGTGAATCTAAAGCTGGGTCTATAGAAGTTGAACAGTTGTAGACTGTTTTACTTCTAACTCAGATGTAGTTGATAATGAAGTGTTGACACTGCTGCCAGTTGGTGAGAGTGATCATGAGGTACTCTTGTTTGGGAAGTGATGAAACAAGAAAAGGTCACTGCCAAAAATGAATACACGTGGAAGTATAAAGCAGGTGATTATAGAAAGCTCTGTAATCAGTTAGCATCAGTTTTTACTTCTAACATATAGATGAGCTGAGCGGAAAAAGATGTTGGCAATGCACGGAAACTCACAAGGCAGTACCTGACGAAAGCAATGTATGACTGCATACCAAGGGTTAAGTGAGTAAATAGGGTAGGAGTGAAATGGATGAACAGTGAGATTAAGCAAACTGTGTTGGAAAAGAAAATGTTATGGAGGAGGTACATGATAGTTGGTGGTGATCAGGTCCATGAAGAGTATAATGTGCAGGCTAGAAAGGTGATGAGCATGGTAAAGAAAGAAAAGGTGCAGTATGCGAGAGGAGATTGACTGGTCAGGTCAAGTTTAACTCAAGACAATTTTTCTGCAACATGGCAAGCAAGAGGAAGAATAATTATGGCAGATTAACACTGGTAGATAGTCATGGCAGCAGACTAACAGCTGCAAAGGATATAGTGGAATTGTTGAACAAGCACTTTATCACTGTATATCATACTGGTGTAAATGATCCAGTGCAATTTATAGAAGAGAGGCAAGTATTAGGAGAATTGGAAGTGAAAGAAACAGAAGTGTATCAAATGTTGGTTGGGTTAGATGTGAATAGGACTGTGGGAATTAATGACATAATCATCATGTATTCTTAAGGAGTGTGCACCACAGTTGGCTATGCCCTTGACCTTGTTATTTAATGAAAAATCTTGCAGTGGGTAGGGTTCCTAAGGCGTGGAAAGTAGTAAAGTGCAAAATAGTACCACTCCACATGCATGGTTCTAAGGCAGAAGTCTCCAACTATATGCCAGTCTGTATAACTGTTGTTGTGGTCAAGGTGTTGGAGAGATTGGTAAGAATAGAATACAGAATGGACATAGCATTCTTTATGCTGGTCAGCATGGATTTGTAAAGGGTGGTCCTGTTTTAGTAATTTACTTGCATTTTATGATAAGGTGACAAGTGTGTTAGATAAGGGAGAATCATATACAATGATATCCTTAGACTTTGCAAAAGCATTTGATAGATTACCACATCTAAGGATATCATATACAGTGATATCCTTAGACTTTGCAAAAGCGTTTGATAGATTACCACATCTAAGGATATCATATACAGTGATATCCTTGGACTTTGCAAAAGCATTTGATAGATTACCACATGATAAGTTGGTGCACAAACTGCAGAAGATGAGAATAGATAGTATATTGGGTTAGATGGATCAGAGATTGGTTCTCTAAAGCAGCGCTTCCCAAACTGTGGGCCGCGGGCCCCCTCGGGGCCGTAGGTTCTGTTGAGGGGGGCCGTGATATAATGAAAACAAATTTAGAATGTTTTAAGACTAAGTAGATTTTTTTTATTTTAAAAGAAACGTATTCAACTTTTATTATTTATTATTTCTTTTTTGTTATTTTTTATATTTTAATGGAAAAATTCACACATTGGTGTTGGTTTACAAACTTTGCTTCCTGCGTATTTCGGCGCTTAATGAATATTAGTAAATATTGCTTATTCATATGTTTCATTTCAAAGCAGTGGTTAATTGTATTTACTTCGAATGCTCTCCAGGGAAGCTCCAAATCTTCCTGTCCCTTTCATCACGCGTTCGTAATCAGGGACTGTTGATATTGACTTTATATACATATCAAAACTCGTTTTGTATTATCACTGTCATCCGAGATAGTTTTCTGTTACCAATAAAAGTTTCGCGTATACTTCACACATGAAAAAAGCTTAAACAAGTTCATGTGGAGAGATAGTAACTCGCTTGCATTGGTAAACAACACCCTCCCTAATAGCCACTTTACTGCAGAGGCAATAAAAACAAGTACTTTTATTAGGCCAATGAATAAGGTATGAGGAGTCTGTGTAATATATTTCTCAACAAATAGTGCAATTAGAGACAACTGGGATAAAAACACACTAATTAATGAATCACATGTCCTCTCATACAGAAACTATGCTGTATAGACTGAAACAAAACCATATGTTGCATGGGCAAACACAGTATCTAACTAAAAACTGTTGTTATTAATTAGATGTGTGTGAGTTCGATTTCCCAAGGCAGCAATAAAATTCAACCGAACGTGTTAAAATTCGTTACAGTGTTAAAACTAAGTAATATATATATATATATATATATATAATGAATGTTATGGCAGTTTCACATATGGAATTCGGTTGAAGAGAGTTAGCATTTCAACTCAATTGTCAGCTATGCTTTTTATCTTTCCTTTGCGCGATCTTTTGTTAATACCGCACCAGTCATATGCACGTTTTAATAACCTGCCTTTGCTGTCTGTTTCGCGTTATGCTTAATTACCGTAAAGGGAGAAAAGTCACAAAACAGAAAAATGTTCCTGGTCCAGGGATTCCCTTATTCAGGTAATATTCACTAATTTCATGTTATCAGTCTGTGGTGTGCCAGTATCGGTAAGTGGTGATATTATTTGATCTATTCTACGTAAAAAGTTTACTCCTGAGATGGATAAGTGGCTGATAAAAAAATAAAAAAAAAAATCCCGCGAACAATCAGAAGAAGCAGAAACAGACTCAAAAAAAAAAAAGACAGTATTTCATATTTTCCAGAACAGCTTGCATCGTTTTCAGAACCAAACGGTAAGAGGCAAAAAATGTAATATATACATTTGATTTTTGCAATATTCGCTGTGCATGTTTTGTATTGAATATAAATACAATAAATATTATAATAATATATCTCTATTACGATTTTTTTCCGAGGGGGGCTGTGAAATATTTTAATTTTTGCAAAGGGGGCCCTGACATCCAGAAGTTTGGGAAGCACTGCTCTAAAGTATATCAGCAGGTTGTGTATGATGGAGCAGTGTCTCAAAAAAGAAGTGTAACCAGTGGCGTATCTCAGGGTTCTGTTTTTGGACCCTTGCTGTTTAACTTGTTCGTAAACGTTATATCATGTGGATAGATTAGGGATCTTCAGTTATTTACTGATGATGCAAAGTTGGGAAGAATCATATACTTATGATTCTTCCCAACTTTGCATCATCGGCAAATCATCATCAGCAGTGCAGTAGCACTGCTGATGTTAAATCCCTTCAGGAAGATTTGAATAGACTTTTGACCTGGACAAAGAGTGGGGGTTGTAGTTTTAATATCAAGAAGTGCAAGGTGTTACATTTTGGAGTGCAGAAATTTAAGGCTGTGTATTATATCAATGGTGCTGTAATGCAGGAAGTGGATGAGATTAGGGCATATTGTTTAGTGTTGCAAAGGCTGAACATCGTAGTGCTGCTATGATAAGAAGTACTCTAACATGTAAGGATAAGGAAGTGGATGTGCCACTGTATGAGGCACTGGTCAAACCACACTCAGACTGTTATGCTCAGATCTGGTCACCTGGTTTTCAATGCGATGTGGAGACATTGGAGAGGATCCAGAGACGAGTGACCAAGACAACATAAGGAGTTTGGAATGCTGGCTATGGAGAGAGAGAGAGAGAGAGGTTGAAGAAATGTGGATTGCAGATGTTGTTTATTATTTTAATGGTATAATAGAACACAGAAACTAAGTAAATAATTAATTTATTAACTAGATGCTGATATTTCGCTGGTATTATAGCCAGCATCTTCAGAGCACAAAAACACTGTTTGTCACAATACGCGAGACTAAAACAACATGGTGTACTTAACCAAAATTGTAGCAGCAACACAAAGACTAGAGTCCTGATTTTGGCACCCTCTATCTGAAAAAAAAAAAAAAAAAAAAAAAAAAAAAAAAAAAAAAAAAAACGCTATCATATATTACTAGAGTCCTAGAAAAGTGCTAGTTTTTTCTTAATATGACTGTCTCCCAGATCTTCGGCAAGTTAATACAGCCATATTTGTTGAGATTTGGAGTGTGTTTTAGGGCTTCTGTCGCCTCTAAGAACAATCTCTCTGATTTATATGGGTTTCTGTGTAGTACTTTTGTGTTTTTCCAGTTGATCCTGTGTGCAGGGGTATCCAGAGCATGGTCTGCTAGGCCCGACTTCCCATAATGATATTTCCGGATGTATCGTTTATGTTCGCTGATGCGGATATTCACAGTTCTTCCTGTTTGACCATAGTAGGCTTGATTGCATGAGCAATCAAGCCTACTACGGTCCACGTTTAAGTGGATTGCAGAGTTTGGTGGATAAGAGGAAGAGAGATGTTTATGATAGAGACATTTAAGTTAATAACAGGATTTTATCAGATTAATCCAGAGGGGATTATAAAAAGAGTAGGAGTGAGAAGGGAAGAACCAGAGGTCATTCCTGGAAGTTATGTAAAAGTCTGGTGAAGAAGAGTGTGAGGAGTATATTTTTTTTACATGGAGAATTGTCAGTGAATGGAATGCATTACCAGAATGTGTTGTTAATGCAAGAAGTGTTAAGGATTTTAAGATTCTATATAATAAATATGTTGTCAGTTGAATGAACCTCCCACAATGAGTCTGTACTCCATGGAGGATGTAATAATAATAATAAGCCACTTACATTTCTATTTCTCAAACTAGGGTTATCCATTATGTACTCCTTCCCCTAATTATTTCTATCAACTTTAGCATTAAAGTTGTCCATGAGAAGTATATTTTCCTTGCTATGTGTCATCATCAAGGTCTTATTAAATAGACTAATCAAACTTTTCTTTACTTCAAAATGATGAATTTTCAATTTGAGCAGTGGACAACTCTTAGCCTTCTATATTTAGTTTTAAGATTTAATATTTTCCTGAATTTTTTTTTTTTTTCTGTGATGTTGTACCATCATTTGATATTTTGGAATGCATTAGAAGAGTTAATCTCAGGTGGTATGGTCACTTAAACAGAATGGGAGAGGAAAGATTAGCAAAACCAGTGTTCTCTGCCAGGTTGGCAGGAAAAAGACCCAGAGGAAGACCAAGATATAGGTGGATTGATAGTAAAAAGTGCCTTAGAAGACAGAAATATAAGATCTAATAATATTGGAGTTTTGACAGGTAACAGACTGATTTGGAGGAAAATTGTAAATAGGAAGTTATTAATGATGTAAATTTTTCACGTAGCAATTTAGTCCAGCATCATCCAATGATGCTGGACTAAATTGCTTGCTCATAAGGATTCCAACTTCATGTTGATGTGTATTGGTTATATTAGGCATCCCTGAATAAAGAAACTTTCTCTTTGAGACAGTTCATTTTACCAGTGCCATTCCATCTTACTTCACTAACCTCCAATAATTCAGATTTATATTTTTACAGATCCTTTCTTAGATGTGTTAGTTTATGTTTGATAGTGTTTTAACATTCATTGGCCAGTTTTTATCCTAATTTTCTAAGCATCAAGGAGTTCATCCAATTTCTGCATTTATATTGCTTGAAATCAGTATTTAAATTTTTGAAAATTTGTGGTTTATTAGACCACAAAGTTCTAATTCTAGTGTTAGGACTGCTACCTTTCACAGCAACTAGATATGCATTTTATGCACAAGCATTTTTTCCCTTGCAGATATTTGTTATACTGGTGATACTCAACCACCAAAACCTCTTTTGTTTTAACAGGTTCTACCACAAGAAGGCAAGGTTGGTATTGGAGTGGGAGAGGCTATATGATATTTACCATGAAGTTGAAGACTTCATAATAATAATAATATGCAGTCTGGCCTGGTTGGCCAAGTGGTTAGCATATCCACTCTCCAATCAATAGGTCGTGGGTTCAGATCCCACTGTGCATAGATGTTTGTGATTGTCTTTAGATGGAAGATGAATTTTGTTGCCTGGTATGAGACCACTACCTTGCTTATTAGTAAAGTTTATTATGTAAAAAATAAATAAAAATACAAAAAAAATTATAAGAATTAATAAATAGAAAAAAAAACTTTAACTCATTCACAGTACCACTGTACCATAGGCCTATAACATTTTGTGAGTGGGAATCATATAAAAAAAATAAATCACCACTCCTTGGCACTGGACATTGTTAGCATCCAGGAAATGTGTGAGCAGAGCTAATATCAGGTAGTATGGTTCACTTAAACAGAATGGGAGGAAAGAATAACAAAACTGGTGTTTGATGGTAGGAAAAAGATTCAGAGGAGGATCAAGATCTTGATTGATGCATTCAGAAAGGCCAAAATATAATTTTTGACAGTTTTGAAATCCTCTCGGATTACAGACTAATTTGGAGGAAAATTGACAATAGGAAGTTAGTAGTAATTTAAACTTTTCATATGATATTAGCATGGTATTCTGTATACCTCTTGAGTATACATATCGGTAGTTTGATGATGGAAAGGTTGTTCATATACAAAAAGGAGATATGCTAAAATTTGTTCTTTCACATATACTGGTAATTTTTTCTCCCATCTACCTATTTTTAATTAGAAAATAAAATTATATAAATAGTATGAAATTCTGCAATTTATTAAAATTGATTTATTGAAACCCTTGGTCAGCAGTTGCATCATTTAAAAATACTTCACCTAGAGAGGAATTAAATGCTATTTATAATTATCTGAGGCACATTTAAAGCATCCTATGAAATGCAAATAATTGAGATTATTTAATTTTTAATTTCCTAAGAGCTCAAGAAAACCTTGTGGTACATCACTAGTCACCTGCCTTCACCTGGATTGCCAGAGCTGAGACTTAAATTTAACATCCTAGTTAAAATCTCATTGGCAGTTCCCCTGCACATTCTCTTAAAATGTGAGCCACTATCCCATCCAATTCCACAGCTTTATTTGCATTCAGATTCTGCAATATCCTAAGTACTTTCAATTCATTAACCTCTGTTCTCACACACTTCTACCATAACAATATCTTCACTTGGATGATATGTCCTTGCAAAATGGTCACTCAGGAGCTCAGCAATTTTGTCTACCTCTCTACCATCTGCACTAATTTTAAAGTTCTCCTTCCATAAAAAACAAAAAACAAAACAAAACTGTGGGATTTCCTTTTGACTATTTGCTAATTTTTTCTCATAATGTGATTTTGCTTTCCTTACCATGCTTGTCACCTTTCTTACTCCTTTCTAATTTATTTTCCTTACATTGGATATACAATGTGATATTGCTTCCTTTAGATATCTTTTGACTATCCCTCATGTGTTGTGGGCATCATTCCCTGTAGAACTTTATGCCATGGTGTTGCTTCAAGAGAAACTGCTTTGAAGTTTCTCCAAACTTTCCAATGGAATGGGTCCTGAAGTGTGTTATATAGGCGAAATTTCCTCTCTATCTAGATTGGCAAAAGCCATACTGGTGGTCACTAATTAGATGGTGTTGAAGAAGTTGACTGCTGATAAATTTCTCCATCACTTTGAAAAAAATTGAGATGAGAGCAATAGGTTGATAGCTTGATTGTAGACATTTATCACTTTATTTGGGAACTGGCTGTTTATGGGCTTGTGTTGTGACTGTTCTCATTTTTTTATCTCTATCTATCCTCTCGACTCCGCCATATATGTTATTGCCCTTTCTTATCTTGTTTGCTGTTTCTTTACTTAATTAGTTGTTTACCTTTTATCTACCCTTTCTTAACTAATCCAGTATTCTATCTTTCTTAAATTCAAAACTCGTCTAACACTACCTTACTTATACAATTTATCCCTTATGATTTAAACTCTACAATCAAATATTCTCTCCTTCAGTGCTTTGCAGTCCTTTGGTCTCTCTATATCCTAAACAAACAATCTGAAGAAGTTCACCCTATAATTATTAACACATTTATATTTATACTGTGCCAGTTAATACCTGGGTAGAAAGGATTCTTGTTCAGGGTGACTCTTTCAGAGAGTTAATGATCAAACATAAATTTATCCCCCCCCCCTCTTGTCCTTTTCTTTCTTACAGTCGCGGCTTACTTAATGCATTAGTATTCATGGGTTTATCCCGCTTGGATAGTTCAGTTTTTTTAAGTTCAGTCCAATTTAAACGTTCACACAGGAAATTCACTCTCTTCTTACAACTGGAATTAGTATTTCAAAAGTCTACATTACCATTTCTGTCCTTGAATTCTTAAAACTTGTTCCCGCCTTGTCCAATAATCAAGGCCTTCAAATGTAGTCACTTTGGAGGATATCTTCCGTAGATCTGTGTGAGTAGAATCTCCGAGGGAAACGTGGGAGATGGCACTGTAACGTCGCCTTGAATGGACGGCTCAATTTAGTCCCTCCGTCTTACGACAACATCACAGCTATCCTAGAACACGGACATAGCTTGGCCCAATACGAACACTACGACGGACGAACTAAGTGCCTTCCGTGACTGGCCAGGGACTTCCCTCCTACGACGAGCAGGACCACTCCGAGAGATCAGGAATCCAGGAAGAAAAAAGAGGTCGAATCTTCATGCAAGGCCTTTTTGTTTAATTTTCTCCTCTCGGAAAATCTTGATATTTGCGATACGCGCCAACTCGGTCACGTGTGTCCATGTCAATCTCATTAGCTCCCTCTATTATTTTTTCGCGCGTGTGTCTGCCTCCTATTCCTGGAAGACGCTTAGGTTTCCCTTTCCAATACTTTCATAATGCAGGACGGTAAAAGTGACCTTTGAACCCTGACTCACAGGCTTTACTATTTCAGTGCAAGAGGCTGGTTTTTTCAAATGGATTTTGCCAGCTTACATGGATTTCTATTATCAGGCCCACACTTAATACAGATTATATTTAAGCACTTTATACAATTTTATACAATTCCTTAAACTTTATCTTGACTTGTATTCACAAACAACTTATTTTTTTCTATTGCCAACGTTCCATGTTCTCTGCCTGAGTAGAATTAATGTTGTGACCTGAATATTTTAATATAAACCTTTTTAATGCT
This sequence comes from Typopeltis vanoorti, assembly GCF_054136105.1. Classification (NCBI taxonomy): domain Eukaryota; kingdom Metazoa; phylum Arthropoda; class Arachnida; order Uropygi; family Thelyphonidae; genus Typopeltis; species Typopeltis vanoorti. The sequence continues at coordinate 114,621,277 of NC_143550.1, read as the reverse complement.
TATTCAGGACACAACACTTGCTTCCATGTGTAGGGTTGAGGAGCACATCTCTTGAACAAGCTGCCTTTATGGTGTCAGTTTTTCAAGATTTTTCTGATTTCCTTTCTGGCAGAGGGTCAGGAGGCTTGAGATGCCTTCTTCTAGGCAAAGAAGTAATTGCCATGGTCATCTATGGAGGAGTTGGAAGAGTAAAATGAAGCCAGGACATCAGCTTTGTCTTTAGAGTTGATACAATACTATCATTAGGGTGAAACAGAAGAGGTAGCATAGATGGACAAAAGTTGTAACTTACAGCTTAGTGAAAGGGACCAGAAGGTGTGACTGCCAGTGCCACAAGTGGTGAATTTTCTACATTTTATCCTTGTTGAAGTTAGATTTAGCTCTTTTAATAATGGTTTTACAAGTGTTTAACACTTGTAAAACCATTAGGCAGTTGTGTAGGCTGTGAATTGGTGTTTTTGTTTCAAGCCACTTGTGATAGGCTCTTTGCATTTCTTGGACTGCCTCAACACACTTCTTGGAGAACTGTAGTTTTAGATATTGGGTGGGAATTTTGAATACAGTCACGAAAGAAAGATTAGATTTCAATATGGATTATTTCTGCAACAAGATCAGAACAAGTATATGGATCTGAAGAATGGAAACAGTAGTCTGACCATGGAAAGGGGAGTAAAAGTCACATGAATCCTTCCATTTGGCATTGTGATGCCAGAGTACACAAGATTGTGAATGGTTGATGAAAGGATGTTCCATCTAAGATAAAGCTTGGATGAAATCATGATATGCATTACCAAGAGGAGTAGTCATGTGAACAGAGTATCCAGAAGGAGAAAGAGTTAAGAAGAAATCCAGTGTGTTGGATGAGTGAAGAGGATTGTCTGGAATTCTGGTATGGAGATGATCTCTTTTTAGGTCATTGCTTATAGTACAAATCTCTACCTCTCTTCCAGGTTGGTCAGTGAAATTCAAGAAAGGGAGCAAGTTAGAATTGTGGACATTGTAGTCACCAAGAAGGATGACTTCACTGTTTGGAAATTTGAATTGAACGAAATTGAACTTCGAAGAATGATTTTCACATTTGGGAGAATAATAGAGGCAGCAAATGAATGAAACAAAATTAGGAAGAAATGAGGTCAAAGAGGTGAGATTCTAGAATAGACATCCATTGTGTAAGGAATATCAGATTGCACAAAGGTACACAAGGACCTCTCTTATAGTGATACACTTACCAGTGTGAGTGTCATATATATATATCATATATATGACACTTATCTGTCACTTATTTGTCATATATAATAATCCCAACTGTGAGGGTCACTTATCACACTCACAGTTGGGAGTATTACTCACTGGTAAGTGTGAGTGAAATCAATAGTGGAAGTAGTTAGATTCTGGAGATAGACATTTTCCAAGGTGCTAAGTAGGAGAGCCAATCTAATCCACTACTAGATGCAGTGGATAACCATCTTTATAGACTTAAAGACCAGAAACTTGGCAGATGACCATGATGAATTTGTAACTTTTTAAAAAATTTAATTTAGGTTATTTAATTGCAGAAATTTTTACACTTGTCCCTTTGAACTCTAATAGTGTAATCCTATCAACTTGGCTGTAGCCAAGACATGAGCTAGTAAGTACATGCGACTTGGCTCATTCTTATGATTCACATTTTGAATGTAATTGCCTGTCTTTCTCCATGATGATGTCTATGTTACATTGGATGAAATATATTGTAAATTTTAATAAAAATCTATATTTTTTTTTCTACATATCAGTTGTATAATTATCTATAAATGTCTAATACACATTCTACCTTATTAATTAATATTAATAAATTAATATTAATTTATTAATAAATTTATTTTTATTAATAAAAAGAAATTATTTTTATTAATAAAATAATAGATTTAGCGTGGTTAAATGCATTTAAATAGATTTAGCATGGTTAAAAATATTAATTAATTAATATAATTTTTAATTATAAATTATATTAATCTATAATTAAAATTAATTAATTTAATTATAATATAATAATATAATATAATTATATTAATATCTATATTAATATAAATATTAATTTATATTAATATAATATAAATTAATATCTGTTTCATGGAAGCTATGCCTTTATACACTGCTTGGAAAGTAGTCAGTGGACACCATAGTGTGAGCAACAGTCATGGTGCCCACCTTAATGAGATGTAGGACCTCCTTTCGCTGTGCATCAGTTGAAGTTTTGGACCATTCTTCCTATAGTCTTGTAATCAGATCCTGGACTGTTGGGGGTGGGGAGTTATCCCCTTGATCTCATTCGATGATTCAGTTAATCCTAAAGATGTTCAGTAAGGTTGAGATCAGGGCTCTGTGGAGGCCAGTCAAGTGCGGTGGTGTTCGTGTCCACAAACCATGCAGTTACAGCAACATCAGCCTTATGACAAAAGAAACTTGCCAAAAGAAACAATGGTATGTTCTGTAGAAATGTCACAAAGTAGGAAATTGTATTATCCAGAATGTTCAGATACCTCTTGGAGTTCAATATTCACGGTACCACGAAGGTTAGAGGCCAAACCAGGAACAACAGGACCATACCATCACATCACCACTTCCAAATTTCATAGTTGGGGGTTACACATTCTGCCAAGAGACGTTCACTGGGCATCTGCCATACGCAGACCCATCATCTGCTCAGTAGAAGGCGTAGCATGATTCATCGCTCATAGGGATAATGTGATGCTTACATGTTGAGGTACTACCATTAAACCAGTGTTTTCCAACGTGGGACGTACACCCTAACAGAGGGGCAATTTGAATATTTTGAGGGAGACAATTTGAAAATGATGTTGCATTTGTCACTTCATGACATATATAGTCAAGAAATGACCATCGACGGTGACAAATTATCGATGTAGTCAGGGCAGGGCGACGCCCTGGTACTTTTTTTTAAAACTATCAAAATTTTTAAATTCATTATAATAAATTATAAGAATTATAATAATGAGACTTATCATGCATTTCCAGCTTTTGGTCAAAAAATAAGAGCTTGCCGCTCTTGTCATTTTCCGAAAACAAGGTAATCTCTCTCTGCCATATAGCCATCGCAATATTAATAATAATAATGCCACACTTCGTGCTTTGGATTTTTGTTTCCAAGGTAGAGCCCTGGCACTATTTCTTTTAGGACTACACCCCTGGTTGCAACCCTGACTTTCTGAGAAAAAAAAACTGGCAACACTAGTACAGCAGTCAACATAAATTCTTGGCGGGGTAAGTGTGTTAAGGTTACCTTCAATTGTAGTAACTGTCACTTCTGAAAAGTAAACAGTGGCAATTTAACTTTGTGCAGTTTTTGTTGTAGAGACAACAAGGCAAGTTTAATTTTTGTATGTATATTGTCAATGTGTTTTATGCTAGCAGACGTTTTTATGTAACATTTTTGCATGTTGTTAGTTTTCTGGTTACCCACAATTGCACTACTGTCAATTCAAATAAAATGGACACTTTGCCACAATTGTATTAGATTCGTTTGATAGCTGAAAACATAAACATAATCTCTCATAAACGTGTGGACAGACTTATGTGTTCGTCGAACATGTTGTTTATTATTTTAACGGTATAATAGAACACAGAAACTAAGTAAATAATTAATTTATTGACTTGAAGCTGATATTTCGCTGGTATTATAACCAGCATCTTCAGAGCACAAAAACACTGTTTGTCACAATACGCGAGACTAAAACAACATGGTGTACTTAACCAAAATTGTAGCTTCTTGGCCAACGGCTACAATCCACAAAAAATAAACAAAATACTAAACACTCCTAAGAAACCCCTCCCACCATCTACCACAGAGAACTACAACAAAACAGTCACCATCCCCTACATTAAAGGCACATCCGAAAAGATCTCAAGAATCCTCAATAAACATAAACTACGCACCACATTCAGACCATGTAGCAAATTAGCCACCCTCATCCGCTCACCCAAGGACAGCATTCCTCCTTTATCACATCCAAGAGTCTACCAAGTACCCTGCTCATGCAATCAAGCCTACTACGGTCAAACAGGAAGAACTGTGAATATCCGCATCAGCGAACATAAACGATACGTCCAGAAATATCATTATGGGAAGTCGGGCCTAGCAGACCATGCTCTGGATACCCCTGCACACAGGATCAACTGGAAAAACACAAAAGTACTACACAGAAACCCATATAAATCAGAGAGATTGTTCTTAGAGGCGACAGAAGCCCTAAAACACACCCAAATCTCAACAAATAGGGCTGTATTAACTTACCGAAGATCTGGGAGACAGTCATATTAAGAAAAAACTAGCACTTTTCTAGGACTCTAGTAATATATGATAGCGTTTTTTTTTTTTTTTTTTTTTTTTTTTTCAGATAGAGGGTGCCAAAATCAGGACTCTAGTCTTTGTGTTGCTGCTACAATTTTGGTTAAGTACACCATGTTGTTTTAGTCTCGCGTATTGTGACAAACAGTGTTTTTGTGCTCTGAAGATGCTGGTTATAATACCAGCGAAATATCAGCATCAAGTCAATAAATTAATTATTTACTTAGTTTCTGTGTTCTATTATACCGTTAAAATAATAAACAACATAATCTCTCATATTTCATTGTTTCTTTTACTCTGCTTGTGATGTTTAAAATTTTACTTTTTTATTATTTTAACTTTTTATTTATTATGTGTTTGTAGTAGTAGTAGTATAAACACATGTTATGTGCCATTAATTTCCTTGTATAATCCATACATGCATACAGTATACTTTTTAAACCTATATTTTTTTCCTTTCAGTTGTTAACCCCATGCATAAAATGAGTAATGCAAGCAAGAAAAATGTTTGTCAGTATTCAGATGAGTATTTGAAGTTCAGTTTCATACCTGCTGCTCAGAATGAATGGTCACCATTCTGTCTATTGTGTGAACACTGTTTGATCAACAAATCAATGAAAAAAGGTTGTCTCGAAGGGCATTTGAATGTGAAACATAGCGCTTATGTAAACTATGATTTGGACCAATTTAAGTCTCTAAGACAAAGTTTGAGAAAAGATCAACAATAGATTCATTGTTCTCTGTACGAACTGCTACCCAAAATTGTACTCTTGAAGCTAGTTATGAAATTTCTCTGCTCATAGCTAAATCAGGAAAAAATCCCAATATAAGGGAGAATTTAATTAAACCAGCGATATCAACTTTTCCTAAAACAGTTCTGGAGAAAGATGTCAAAGGAATGCCACTGAGCAATAACACTATTAGCCAAAGAATAGATGAGATGGCTAAATGTAGAAACACAACTTGTTGAAAAGTTGAGATCAAGGAAATTCTCGATACAGATGGATGAATCAACTGTAAGAGACAGTGAGGCTGTATTGATGGCCTATGTAAGGTATACTGACAATGGTGAATTTACTGAAGAGATGTTGTTCTGTGAAGCATTGAAAACAACCACTACTGCCATTGATATATACAATAAACTCAAAAATTGTTTAGATGAAGCTCAAATATCAATGCAAAATATTACATCTTGTGCTACAGATGGTGCTCCTGTTATGATGGGCACAAAACATGGCTGTTTAAAATTAATGAAGGATGACAATCCTGAAATGTTGCTTGTGCATTATGTTATTCGCAGAGAAAATTTAGTTTCCAAAAAACCTTCACCTGTTCTAAATGAGATATTGAATTCAGTTATAAAATGTATCAACACTGTCAAAGCTAATGCCAAATGTGAGCATCTCTTCAAACAATTTTGCAAGGATAAAACTGCTGACCATGTAAGACTACTCCTTCATAACGAGGTGAGGTGGCTGTCCCAGGGGAATTGCTCGAAGATTCATGGAACTATTTGATATATTTGATATTCTTAGTGAGTTTTGAATGGCAAACCTGAAATGAAACTTTTACAAACACTTGATGGCCAAGCATTTTTCAGTTGTTTGGCAGATAAAGAAGCAACTGCAAGGAGAAAATACGACTTGTTGATGCAAAGGCTAAGATATTTGGCTTCATTGCATTTCTGCAATTATGTCAAAAGAATGTTTTAGCCAAAAAATGTGACCAATTTTATTGGCTAAATAAGTGTAGGTAACTGATGGTAACTGATACCCAAATTCAACTAATTTTGCACGAAAATTACTGTTGCCTTTCCTGTTGTCATATTTAGTTGTATGTAGCTTTAGTGCTGTAAATGACTTGTTAGTGTAAAAAGAAATCTGATATCACAAACTGTGGGGATTTGAAATTAAAATTGACTAAATTAGTACCTCAAATAAAAACTCTTTGCAGCAGACATCAAGCTCAAGGATTACATTAACTTGGATTTTATTTTCCTGAGTCGAGTTCGATTTATGTTTATAATATACAAAGTGTAATATAAAATTTATATTCATTGAAGAAAGTCAAATTAAAAGCAGTTTTACCTATGTTCCTTTTTTATTTGAAGTACCTATTTATATTATGCTTTTTTCAGAACTTGGTTGACTATTATGGTGGGCGGGGGGGCCTATCAAATTCTTTGAGGCATTGAGGTGGGGCACGATCCAAAAAAAGGTTGGGAGCTACTAACTGCATTAAATCCATGTTTTTGAGGCTTAGATTCGAATGTTTTTGTCCAGATTCATGTTCCAGTGAATGCTCAGAACTTTGCATTCAACATGTCAGCTGATTTGGCAGATAAAGAAGCAACTGATGAATGGCAGTTTTTACAAGTTATCCTTCATAGCACCATATGATCACGTTCGTGAGTGTGGTGAGTCATGCACTGTTGCTAGCACTTGCAGTTGACTCCCTGCACCTCCATCTCTGGTATCACTGATTGTTATGGCCCAATTTGTCAACAATTTGCCAAACAAATAGGCCTGCAACATGGCATCCTATGACACCACATCTTTGAAACTCTGTCAGTTCCCTTGTAGCCATTTCACCTGGACACAGTTGCACTGACTTGGGAGCATCACATTCCTCAAATTTATACTGACTACAAACACAGTGACTTGTTACATGGCAAGATGTGCCTTGCTAATGGGAGTGCCTGTTGACTTCTTTCCAAGCAGTGTCTTTTATTGTTGGTACATTTTTTTAAAAAAAAAAATATTTTATTATTATTTTTTTTTATGAGGCTTACTGCATAGAATGTTTTTGAACTTTGGATTCCTTGTAAAATATTTTAAGCAGATTGTGTTGTATTAATTTTATGATAATTTTATTAGTTTTGCTCAGATTTAAGAAGCATTTTTTTTAAATGAAATTTTTCATGCTTTGATATTTTTTTTACTCACTTAGATATAACATGGTTAAAAAGTTGTAACATAAAAAATGACAATCATGAGTCAGTTCGTTGGTGGGTTGAAGAGTCGCAATGAGGAATTGCGGATGAAAACAGCACGTGATCTTCATCATTATGTCACAACAGAATTACGTGAGATGTCTTTTGAAGATGTAACTACTTTTATGGATGAATTTAATCATCATATTTTTGAGATGGTTTCAAGTTCAGACATAAATGAAAAGAAAGGGGGCATCCTTGCTATAGGTAACTATAAAATATAAAAGTAATTGTACTCTATATAGAAATGAATTTACTCATTTCATAGAACCAATTTTTTTTCTTTGTCTCTTTCAAGGATTAGGCATTTGCCAGTTCTGGCTTCACTGATCTTTCCATCTTGCAGCTGGTCTTCCACTATGTTTATCCACCTCGTTTGGTTGCCAATATCTTTCCATCTTAAATAATTTTTTTTCCATTTCTCTCTATATTCCTTTTTTCATTTACATTGTAAATATCTAGCACTTTTCTGACGTCTTCATTTTTTATATGATCCAGTTTTGTGCATCCTTTAATTCCCCATAATCTCATCTCTGTGGCTTGTATTTTGCTTTCATCTTCTTAACAGTTCATGCTTCTGAGTTGTATAATGAGAGTGGTAGTGGCCATTACTTTATAAAATTTTAGTTGAGTTTCTTGTCTTGTTTTTTATTCAGTGTTCTTTTAATTGTTCCACAGATTTTTTTGAATTTTTTTTTCATCTATAGCTTTATCATTTAGATATGTTATTATGCAGCCTGCATAATTAAACTGTGTCGCCTGTTTTGTTATTTTATTTCCTATGACTATTTTTGATCTCACATGATCTCAACCTTTAAGTGCCATGACTTTTGTTTCTTTTGTGAAATTTTTAAATTGTTTTATTATTGGCTTATTTTGTTTAATTCATAAATTGAATTTTGTACCTCATCTTTGTTGTCTTATAATATAATCTGATCACTGCATACAGCATTGCATTGACAACAGTTCTTCTTGGATACCTTGCTTTTTGTTGTTTTTCCATATTTTAATAATCTGGTCAATATATACAGGATGATAAAAGTTAAAGTATCCTTGTTTTAAGGTTTTGTAGAGCACTATCCAGTGATCCAAATACTGCAAAACTTTGTAGGACTACATTGTGTGTCATGCAGAAGTGATATTTCAGAAAACAAGTTCCAAGATTCATCACCAGGGATGTTGTAAATACAAAATGCATGGAATTGGCATATCACGCAACTCGGTAGGTGCTAGGAATGTTTAAAAAGATGGACATGGTATTTTTCCATTCATCTGTATCCATGCTTTGGATACTTGCTGTATCCATGGCATCCATAGTGATGGTGCTAACCTTGCTTTGCTTGTGAACCTGTACTACCTAAACAATTGCAATGTTGCTGCACTCTTTGAATTTTGTCGCCTGAACAAATGTCAAAAGGTCCACTGTCCCCTTTGTGCTCTGCGACAAATGATTAATTGTGTTGAAGAAATAGTATCATTGGGAGTTTGACCAGCAGAGGTAGCAAATCTAACTGTATAAATGTGTACTTTTTTGTAAATAAAAGTATAAATTTTACATACATTGTACCAAATGTAATGGATATCCTTTGTCGTAATTTTTCTCTCTGTATTTTATTGAAAACTTCCTTGTAATCAGTCGCAACAAACGAATGAAGTCGCTATTCCTGTTATGGAGCAAGCCATGAATTACAATGCAATGTTGGTTCCTTCAGTGCATGTGCCTTACACAACTGGCTGTAAAATCTTACAGATTCAGCATTTCTACCTATTCAGGATAACCTTGACACAGAAATTGCACCCTCAGAACTTTGAAAGTCGACTGACATTCACTTTAACATACCTTGCTCGAGTATATTGAATAGTGGAGATAAGCTACATCCCTGTCTGACACCATGATTAATTTCAATCCCTCCTGTTAATTTATTACCTAACTGTAACTGTTTTGTGTCTTTATATAAATTTTGTATAGCTTGTACCAAATATAATGGATTCCATAATTTTTCTCTCTGTATTTTATCGAAAGCGTTCTCTTAATCTATAAAGGCCATATGATTTTCTGTATTAAATTTTTTTTTTTTTTTTTTTCAGTAATTCGTTTTAACACATAATTATTATCTATACATTTTCAACCATTTTGTTCTTCTGAGAGTGGATTACTTACAATATTTAAGTCTTCTTTTTTTCTTGATTTGACTGCAAATTTTGTAACCTGTATTTAATATACTTATTCCTCTGGCATTTGCACAATCATCTGTCTCCTTTCTTAAATATAGATATAACCTTAGCTTTTGATCAATCTGATGGAACCTCACATTTCTTTGAACAGTTATTCATTAATTTTAAGAATCTGTGATGTAAATATTCTCTGCAATATTTCCAAAGTTCTGTATTTATGCCACCTAATCCAGTTGATTTTCTATTTTCTGAATAGAAAATAGAACTAAAAGAAGTAATACCTTTATTGCTTCTTTTAGTTCTTCTAATTTTATTAGTTCTATATCAGTACTGAATTCTTCATTATTACTTTCTGTCATTAAATTTGGGTTATACTATAATATTTTATGGTCGTTTTCATCCGTGCCATTGTAAAATTTTTCTTCCTTATTGTCTTATATCTTAAATTCAAAAAAACATTCAAAGAAACATTTTCTTTGTTTCCTTGCACTCATTTTTGTAGTCTCCATAGATTTGAGCTTGCACTTCTGACTTTGGAATATTGAGATATCAGAGTATCCTTAAACTTTGTATATTCTAAGGTGTCTCTTAGTATGGTGGAAGAATTCAAAAAATTCTTGGACTTGCCAACCAGTTTATTTCTGAGGAGAATCAGTAACTGGAGTCTGACCATCTCCCTATCTTTCTCAACTCTTCAATAAATCCGAAATATGAGTACATATCTTCATGATCGTTTCCAGAAAATGATGGAATAACAAGGTGAGGATTTACAGTCCTAAAGAATTCCTTGTCATCCATCATGTTAGTACTTGTAAGGTCACAATCGGTATTGTCAATATTCATTACTTTCAAAATTTCTTAATTGCTAATTACCTGATCCTTTGAGAAAACTATCTCAATCCACTATACTCGAATTTAATTGTGTGGATTATATCCTGTCGACTGCACCAGTGTAATATTTTATGGTCATTTTCGTGTGCGGCATTGTAAAATTTTTCTTCTTTATTGTCTTATATCTTAAATTCAACTTCGTCCTTATTAACTTTGTATGTGTCACGCTCCCAATGCCTTATTTAACTCTATGTTACTTAACCTGTAATATAGCTTTATTCTACCAAACATATATCCCTCTGTTAATCTTATTTTATCCTGCTCCCTGTTCCCACTGCTAGTAAACAGACTTCAGATTATTAGTCTACCTAAAATTTCAGGTCACCAATTTTCACACTAGTCAATCGAAAAAATTTATTTTATTAATGACTGCGACATTCTAATTGAATTTTATAGTATGAGAATTTAGGTAAGGAACACAGGTAAGATCAGTTTAATACGCATAATTCCTATAGCTAGTTGTGGTGATTCTCAATCTTTAGTGCATGGAGGTTCACCAGTTTTTTAAAGATAGTGCATTGGCAATTGATCAGGCAAGGTAGTTAAACAAAACATTTTATTTTAAACCTAGAAAGAATATGCAATACACATATCAAAAAGGAAATGATATCTCTCTCTCTCTCATCCTATCTAAATACAATAGGGGCAACATACAATTGACTATATTATACACAACTTACTAAACCCCATCACAAGTTAACTTATCTAAATTAAACATGTAGTTATTCCCTAAGTTACATCTTAGTTTAATTCCTTCCATTATATATACAAATTTACAATCAATCTACCCCTTTTGCATCCATAATTCATTACTTAACATTTCACTAGCAAATACCTGTAAGCACCCTCATTACATACAATAATTCCGATTTCACCTTTACAAAGCATTAACAAAATTGTGCTTACTTATGGTAGCCCTTTTACATACACAGTTCAGTCAATTTCACAATACCTCAGTTAAGTCTTCATCATAGGTTATGATTGTTGCTTGGATGATATGGCGGTTCTCGCTCCGAAGTTTGTTGGGAAGGTCGGGGTGATTCTTCTGTCGATACTGCCATTATGATCTTCCATCAATAACTGGTAAGGAACTGCTGATACCTCCATTATGTCTGTGGGTAGTCGCACTCTCCTAACCATCCATGCATCCAAGCAGGGGCCCCCATCGATTATGGCCTCTCTTCCATGGAATTCCATCCTCCGAGAAAGGAACCGGCAAAAGTTGAAAAAGTCCCGGAAAAAAGGTTCCCTGTTGTTGTGTCGCAGTCCTCTTAAATATTCTTCTCTAATCCTTTTTTTACTATGTTATAGTTTCCAGGATTACCCACCAGCATGATGATGTCACTTTGGTTCCTTCCATTCGTGGGTGCATATTTTTATGTTCCAAGACTTTGTGAACGTTTGTTTTTGCTTAGTCATCGCTCTAATCTGGGTTAATTCCACTCTTTTCCATCTTACATACAACTAAATGGGCATTAAATTACGCATTTTTACAGTAAAATTATAACATTTATTTTATTACAACATAAATTCTAATTCTATTTTATATATGTTTGGAAGCCTATGTAAAATCAAACTCGAAAAATTAATTAATTTAATTTATCATGAGAGATTTTACAATACCATTAATTCTTATCAGGTTGTATCCATTGTTTTAATTGCATTATGTTGATTTGTGCTGCATCTCTTTCTTCATTATTTAATTTCCATAATATTTTGTAGGCTATGTCCTTTCTTCCAACTGTGTCTTCTATTTTATTAATAAATCTATCTCAAGAATCGTGATGGGCTTTCTGTGCTATGATTTTAGCTATATTTCTTTAGTTTCTGTATGTTTTTTAAGGAATGATTTCTATGCGATTTTATTTTTCTTTTATATTTTCTCTGTGTTCCAGATTTTTTTTAATGTTTTTTTTTTTATTTTTAATATTGTGTTTCTCTTCAAGTACTTCAGAGGCTGCATTATGAACTATCTTTATTGAAGTTTTCCATTCTTCTATATCTTCACTAATTTTGACTTCTTTTAGGTAAGCTGTTAATCGTGATTGAAATTGCATTCTAATGTTTTCTTCTTGTAATAGATATACTTAGTATACGTGTTCTATTTCTTGATTTTTTTCTTATTTACTTCCTTTCTTCGTTTTGCCAGTATTTTTATTTTAGAAACTACTAAGTAATGATATGAAAAAATTTCCCTTCCTCTGTAAACATCTCTCACGTGTAGAGCTAATTTCTGATTAGTGATGATATAAGCAATTATAGATCATGTTCCTTGGTCATTCCGAGTATCTTTATTTATTTATTTATTTTTTTTTTTTTTTTAAAAAAAAGTATTGGTTATTTCTTGATCATTGTTATTCATGTAGATTTCTCCATTATTTCCAATGACATTTGGAATTGGATTATTTCCAACTCAGGCGATGACAATAAAAGAAAGGGAGTAGCTATAGTATTCAACACTAAATACGAGGCTAATCTTGAATGGCAGGTAATATCAATATCAGTGATGTGGGCAAATATCAGAATGAGCAACTGGATAATGAGACTTATTTGTGCCTATGGTCCCACAGAAGGTTCTACTAAGGAGTAGAAGTGGAGGAATTTTTTGAGCTTTAGAGAAAAACTGACAAAATGAAAACTTGGTCCTTGTTGGGGATGTAAATAACAGAGTAGGAAATGATTGTCAGACATACAAAAGTTTTTTGGGAAAATTTGGAGAAAAGAGCAAAGCTAATAATAATGGCAAATATCTGTTGGATTTCTGCTCAGGACATGGACTGGTTATTACTAACAAAATGTTCCAACATAAAAATGTGCACAAATTCACATGGTGAGAAGAGGCAAGGAATAAGAAAAGTCTCATTGACTAATATTATTCTCAATAGTGATGATTTCTCACTGGTGTACAGAGGATTTGAAATTGGAAGTGATCACCATTTAGTCTTGAGCAGGATAAAATTCACTTTCATATTGAAAAGAAGAATATGTAAGAAAGTTTTAAAGCGAATAAAAGTCAAGCAGCTCGCAGATGTGAACTGTAGACTAAAATACAAACATTATTAAAAAAAAAAAATAAAAGAATTTGAGAACAGGAACCAAACCTTGGAGAATCAGTGGCAAAACCTGAAGAAAACATTGATTCAGTCAGAGGCATGTGATGAGGTTGTCTGCAAGGATAGAAAAATCAGAACTCTGTGGTGGATGCAGGAAGTTAGAGGCAGTGAAGGAAAAGAAGAAAGCATATCAAAAGTTCCTGGTAAATAAGTCAACTTGTGCTCTTAGAGAATACAGAGACAAATGTGTAAGAAAGCTAAACACTGTGTAAAACTAGTTAAACAAAAGTCATGGGAAAACTTTGGTAAGAAAATAGAAAATAAATATCAAGAAGGTGGCAAGATATTCTGAAGGTTGTTGAAAAAGCTCAGAAATGGAGGAAAGAGTGCTGTAAAAGGAATTAGAGATGACAAAGGTGACATGAAAACTGGAGAAAAAGATATTCTTAAGGTATGGAGTAATTACTTCGAAAAACCAGTGTGCTGTTACTGATTGTTAAATGAAACAATCAGTAACAGCACACTGGTAAAAAAATACTGACCAGGCATGCAATCAAGAATATATATCCATACTTGAGGTAGAAAAAGCCATCAAAAGCCTTAAATGTGGAAAGGCAGCTGGAGTAGATGATATTCGACCAGAAATGATCAAGTATGGAGGTATAAAAAATCTTACAGTGGCTGCTCTGCATAGTTCAGAAGGCCTGGACAGAGGGAGGAATTCCAGATGATTGGAGTAGAGCTCTCATAGTATTCATATATAAAAAGGGAAATAAAACAATGTGAGAATTACAGAGGTATTTCCCTACTGAGTGTTCCTGGTAAGATTTATACAAGTATACTTGAGAAACGGTTGAGGGAAGCTTGGTAAAAAACAAGCTGGATTCAGCCCAAATAGATGCTGTCAAGGTCAGATTTTCACTTTATGACAAATAGTTGAGAAATCTTGGAAATATAACAAAGATCTGTATTTAAGTTTTGTAGATCTGGAAAAGGCAATATGAGAAGATAATCTGGTAATCTGGCAGACTGTCTATAACCCAAACAACCCTCCATCAGGGTTTGACCTACCTTGAAAAATATGGACCTCCCTAAATAGGGTTCGCACCAACCATGGTAGGTGTGGAGCTTCCTTATTTACTTGGGGAATAAGAGCAAACTCATCTTGTGACTGTGGTGAGGATAACCAAACTATACAACATACCACATTTGACTGTCCTCACAGAGCCTTCATGGGACCAGTAACTGACTTTATAACAGTTTCTATTGATGCTGTTGACTGGCTGTCGAACTTAGACATTCAATTTTAATATTATGCTTATTTGTATATTTTATATGTATATATGACTACAGTGTCACTTCACACTATTGTATTCTTTTATGCATTTTATTGTATTGCATGTATTCTTCTTAGCCAAATGCTAAGTAAATAAATAAATTGATATTATTGACCAAGGAAATCAACAAAAATTCTGTTTGTTCATTAAAAATTAATCATTACTTTAATTTTTACATATTCATGTAAGATGATAAAATAAACCCTTCATTCATTTTAGAAATTATGGACTTTACAACCATGTTGTAACACAGTTGTAAAGTCCATAATTTCTAAAATGAATGCTGATCACCATGCAATACTAAAAGAAAGAATGATAAAACAAAATTGATACAAAAAAGCATTTTGCGTGACATTAAAATGCAGGTGCTGAGGCATTAGAAAAAGGTGAACGTCAAGTTGACATTGGAGCTGCTTTAAATTTGTCTACTTCTACTATATGAACAATTTTAAAAAATAAGGATGAAATTAAGTGTTCAGCAACCAAAACATAACGTCTTCTGCAACAAAGGTAATCTGATCCAGAATAAATCCAGTATGAATATATATATATATATATATATATATATATATATATATATATATATATATATATATTATTATTATTATTCCTGATACCTCCAAGGAGTCCGAAGACTCATCGCGGGAGGACATCTTCAACTATCTCTAGAATTCATACTTAAGTGAATTTTTCCTTTGGACTCACAGATAGGTCTTCTGATATGCAGTATGTGCATCCTTATTTTTCAACTTGTTATTCTGTTTTACATGATTGCAACCATAAGTTTTTGTTTGCATTGAGGATTACCATGAAACATGGTTGAAAATTATGTATTAAATAGTATTACATTTTATATAAATTGTTCTGTTCTCACTTTTGGTGTTTGAAACAACTATTTTTTCCCTTGTTTCTTCTTTTGAAACTTATAAAACAGCTAGATTGAATTAAGAAGTTTATGTACTACTTAATAAATGAAATATTTAAAATGATTACTTTCATTTGTATGCATATTGGGATTTAGCCGACCAAATTGTATTCTTATTGGTTAAACCAAAATAAAAAATGATGGTACAACATGACAAAATTTCATGCCGGCTGGGGCGTCGCCGGTTAAACAAGGCCCCCGTTGTTTTCGCCAGGGAACCAGGGCGAACAGCGAAAAGTCAGCTACTGGAACAAATCTGAAAACAAACTCCAACTCAACATCACCAGAGTTAAAGATCGGTACTATCAATGTAAGAAGCCTGAATGGCAAAGAAATGGAGCTAGCTGAGGAATTAGATAAGTACCAGATCGACATAATAGGGGTGACTGAAACAAAAAAGACCAAAACTGGTGAGATCTTTCTGAGCAATAAATACAAAATGTTATATTCAGGCAATGACAATCAAGGAAAAGGAGTAGCCATAGTATTCAACACAAAATACGAGGCTAATCTTCTTGAATGGCAGTCAGTCTCAAGTAGAGTAATGTGGGCAAATATGAGAATGGGGAACTGGATAATGAGACTTATTTGTGCCTATGGTCCCACAGAAGGTTCTACTAAGGTAGAAGTGGAGGAATTTTTTGAGGCTTTAGAAAAAGCAACTGACACAATGAAAAAGGAAAAGTTGGTCCTTGTTGGGGATCTAAATAGTAGAGTAGGAAATGATTGTGAGACATACAAAAATAATTTGGGAAAATTTGGAGAAAAGAGCAAAGCTAATAATAATGGCAAATATCTGTTGGATTTCTGCTCAGGACATGGACTGGTTATTACTAACACCATGTTCCAACATAAAAATGTGCACAAATTCACATGGAGAGAAGAGGCTAGGAATAAGAATAGTCTCATTGACTATGTTATTGTTGATAGTGATGTTTTCTCCCTGGTGCAGGACACCAGAGTGTACAGAGGATTTGAAATTGGAAGTGATCACTATTTAGTCTTGAGCAGGATAAAATTGAATTTCATATTGAAAAGAATAACATGTAAGAAAGTTTTAAAGCGAATAAAAGCTGAGCAGCTCTCAGATGTGAACTGTAGACTAAAATACAGAAATATTATTGAAAAGAAAATGAAAGAGTGTGAGAACAGGAATCAAACCTTGGAGATTCAGTGGCAAACTCTGAAGGAAACATTGATTGATTCTGCCAGAGAGGCATGTGGTGAGGTTGTGTGCAAGGATAAAAAAATCAGAACTCCCTGGTGGACACAGGAAGTTAAAGAGGCAGTGAAGGAAAAGAAGAAAGCATATCAAAAGTTCCTGGCAAATAAGTCAGCTTTTACTCTTACAGAATACAGAGACAAATGTAAAAAAGCTAAACAGTGTGTAAAACTAGCTAAACAAAAGTCATGGGAGGACTTTGGCAAGAATATAGAAAATAAATATCAAGAAGGTGGCAAAATATTCTGGAGGTTGTTGAAGAAGCTTAGGAATGGAGGAAAGAGTGCTGTAAAAGGAATTAGAGATGATAAAGGTGAAATGAAAACAGGAGAAAAAGATATCCTTGAAGTATGGAGTAATTACTTTGAAAAACTGCTAAATGAAACAAGCAGTGATGATAGCACAGTGATAAAAAACACTGACCAGGCATGCAGTCAGGAATACATATCCATACTTGAAGTAGAAAAAGCCATCAAAGGCTTGAAATGTGGAAAGGCAGCAGGAGTAGATGATATTCGACCAGAAATGCTGAAGTATGGTGGTATAAGAGTCTTACAGTGGCTGCACTGCATATTTCAGAAAGCCTGGACAGAGGGACGAATTCCCGATGATTGGAGTAGAGCTCTCATAGTACCCATATATAAAAAGGGAAATAAAACTGAATGTGAGAATTACAGAGGTATTTCCCTACTGAGTGTTCCTGGCAAGATCTATGCAAGTATACTTGAGAAACGGTTGAGAAGAATTGTGGAAGAAAAGCTTGGTGAAGAACAAGCTGGATTCAGGCCAAATAGAGGCTGTCAGGATCAGATCTTCACTTTACGACAAATAGTCGAGAAAGCATGGGAATATAACAAAGATCTGTATTTAAGTTTTGTCGATTTGGAAAAGGCATATGACAAGGTGCCAAGAGAGAAGCTATTCAATACGCTGCAGTTATATGGTGTCAATGGGGCATTATATCAAGCAATACTTAGTCTTTATTTGAGTTGTAAGTCAGCAGTTAGAATTGAAGGAAGTACAGGAAGATGGTTTAATGTTAAATCTGGTGTGAGACAAGGATGTACATTATTCCCTCTGTTATTCATTATCTATATGGATCACATTATGAAGGAATGTGATATTAAACCTGATATCAAAATTGGAGATGTTAATGTCAGCTCTTTGCTTTATGCAGATGATGTTATACTTCTAAATAAATCCGCTACAAGTCTGCAAGATTCTCTGACTAAATTGAATAGCTGTTGTAATAGATATGGTATGAAGGTCAGCAATAAAAAGACAAAGACAATGAAAATAGGCAGAATCATTGAAAATGTCAACTGTGTTGTGAATGGAGAACCTGTGGAACAAGTAAAACATTTCAGCTACTTAGGCACAATTTTTACTGAAGATGGTAAACTAAATATAGAAATAGACAACAGAATCAGCAAAGCTGGTATGGTGGGAAGTCAATTGAATAAATTCATATGGAATAAGAAAGAAATTAGTCGGAACACTAAATTAGCTGTATACAAGACTGTGTTCAAACCAATTTTAACTTATGGATCTGAGAGCTGGGTCAGAAGTAAAACACTTGACCAAAGACTAGAGACCGCAGATATGAGAGTCCTGAGAAAGATTAGAGGCGTGAACAGATGGCATCAATGGCAATATCATATTAAAAATGAGGATATTAGGAAAGAACTTGACATTGTTCAGCATCCAGGAATGCGTTAGCAGAGCTAATCTCAGATGGTATGGTCACTTAAATAGAATGGGAGAGGAAAGATTAGCAAAACAAGTGTTCTCTGCCAGGTTGGCAGGAAAACGACCCAGAGGAAGACCAAGATATAGGTGGATTGATACGGTACAAAGTGCCTTAGACGATAGAAATATAAGATCTGATAATGTTGGAGTCTTGACAAGTAACAGACTGATTTGGAGGAAAATTGTAGATAGGAAGTTAGTAATGATGTAATTTTTTCATGTAGTACTGTCATATCCTGTACACCCCTTGAGGGTACATGGCAGGAATTTGATGATGATGATGATTATTTTTATTAGATAACTGGAAAATAAAAATATTCCAGTGGAAGAAGGAAGTATAAGTATCCTAAATATATGCTGCTATTTTAAATTTGACACTGTTATAGCATTCCATTATTAAGCTTTTATGCTGACAAATTAAATTTTATCTTATACATTGTTTATTAAATTTTTTGTGATATTTTAAAATTATGTTTTTTCCAGTAAACCTAATTGGAGTAGACGTGGGTAATACAAGCACACGCACTAGTCGCTTTGCCAACTATTTGAGAAACTTGTTGCCTTCTCCAGATACAGGGGTAATGGAATTAGCAGCTTTTGCAGTAGGAAAGTTAGCTCTTTCAGGTGGTTCTTTTACTGCTGAATATGTTGAATTTGAAGTTAAGAGGGCCTTTGAATGGCTTGGTGGTGATCGTAATGAAGGAAAAAGACATGCAGCTGTAAGTGTCATTTTTTCTAATTCATAAATATATAATTTTAATTATTTAATTTATTAATTCGAAGCAGACTCCACTGTCAGTCGTCTGTTTTGCTTTATGCAGAACTTAAAAAAAAAATTGGAAATTGGAGTAGATATGTTGTAGCAACCACATATCAAAAGCATTACAAGACATCAATCTTATATTCTTCACAACAAATTCAATAAGTCTGGATTGGCAGAATACGGATTAGAGACAAACCACAACATTTTCTGGTCCAAAACTAGCCTTCTACACAGATGTCGGTATAAATTCGAATGCCTATTTAAAGAGAGTGCTAAGGCGTTACTTCACTACCCTAACCTGAATCGTAATGACTGCCTATCTATGTCAAAAATATGGGAAAGTTTGATCCGAATAACACATTAGTTATGATTATTTTTTTTAATGACAACCTTCTAGATATAGTATCTAGAAGGTCTAATGATATCTTTAGTATGATTTTATAAATTAAGTTTTTTGTATGACATCGTAAATTATACATGTAACTATTCTGCACTCTTATGTTTACCTGTCTTGTCTTGAGTGAAATGATATCGCGATTAATGATATAACATCACACCACTTGTTCTAATTTTGAATGATCAATTGTTTGTATTCTACTTTCTAAAAAACTGTTTTCTGTCTAGCTACTGATGATAGTTTGTTATTTTCAAATTGAAATATCTGGCAATATATTAAATACAGTAAACCCTTGCCGAGCGCGGATTTGCAGAATACGATTTTGCACATACGCGTTATCCTAATTGTTTCCATTTAATTTGTCCAATGCTAGAATTTCATTCATACGTGATACGCTGCAGAGCGTCGGCCAGCAACCCTGCTTGGCACTGCCCGCTAGCTGAGTGACTCAGGCCGAGTTGCGATCATTTCACTCACGTTAGCAGAGCTGTAATCACATATTTATCAGTGTTTATCCTCTTCTCCTTTTGCATTTGTATTTCTTTTAATTTCAAAAATTTAATATGACATCTAAGAGGAAGAATGAAGATGATAAAGCAGCAAAAAGATGCAAAGTTTTGACATTATCTCAGAAAATTGAAATTTTAGATAAGTTGAAAAATGGTACATGTGTTTCATCGCTTGCAAGAGAACTAACTATAAACGAATCAAGCATAAGAACAATATGGGAGAATGAAGAAAAGATTCGGTCTAGTGTCAAAGCTTCAGGCGATACTTCGGCAAAGGTTGCTCAAGTTTCAAGAAGAATTCCGCAATTGGAAAAGATGGAAAAAATATTAATAGCTTGGATTGACAATCAAGTAAACAAAAAAGGCACAGTTGTGGATGGTGTTGCTATTCGAAACACAGCTTTAGATTTGTTTTCTTTCGTTTTAAATAAAGATGGCCAATTATCAGAGGAAGTTGACTTTCAAGCAAGCAAAGGTTGGCTTGAAAACTTTAAGCGTCGTTTTAATTTGCACAATGTAAAGCTTCATGGAGAAGCTGGCTCTGCAGATAAAGAAGCAGCAGAGAAATTCAAACCCCAATTTTTGAAATTGATTGAAGAGAGGGGTTACATTCAGCAACAAGTTTTCAATGCTGATGAGAAAGGCCTATTTTATAAGCGAATGGGACAACGAACCTACATCACAAAGACACAAAAGGTTGCCCCTGGTTTTAAAGCTTTTAAGGATAGACTCACTTTGCTTTTTTGTGGAAATGCATCAGGCGACTTCAAGTGCAAGCCTCTGCTCATTTATTGATCTAAAACGCCTCGTGCATTGCAGGGAAAAAATTTTGAGCAATTGCCCGTTGTGTGGAAGTGGAATAGAAAAGCTAGGATAACAAAAGTCCTCTTTAATAACTGGTTTGAAAATTCATTCGTTAAAGAAGTCAAACATTACTTAGAACAGCAAAACCTGTGCTTTAAAGTTCTCCTAGTTCTCGATAATGCTCCAGGACACGATGCTGAAGCCCTCACAACATTGCATCCAAATGTAGAGGTTTTATTCCTCCCACCTAACACCAACAATGGATCAAGGGATCATAAAAACATTCAAAGCCTATTATGTCAGGCATGTTTGCACCTCTGCAAATAAAACACTAGATGAAGGAAAGCATGACACGCTAATGGCATTTTGGAAGGGATTCAACATTAGCCACTGCATAGAAATGATTAAACTCACATGGGAACAAGTGAATTCATCAACATTGAATACTTGCTGGCATCAGCTCTGGCCAGAAGTTGTCAACAATTTTAAAGGATTTCCATCGATTGAAAATGAAGCCAAAGGAATCGTACAAATTGCAAAAGCAATTGGCGGCGAAGGATTTTCAGATATGGAAGAAGGAGAAGTCAAAGAATTAATTGAGAATGACGATCGAGAAATGACGAATGAAGAATTGGATGATCTTGTAACACCAGCCGACAGTGAAAGCAACGATAGTGAAGAAGAAGATGAAGCGCCTTTAACTTACAAGAAGTTAAACGAATTGTTAAAAAAGGAACTGTCTGATTTTGCAATGGAGATTGACCCAAATGAAGAAAGAAGAGGACACTTTAAGGCATTGAAAAACTCTGCGCTCCTTACCGCGAAAGTTTTAAAGAGTTTCATCAGTCATTATCACAAGCAAAAAATCACTAACTTTTTAAAAAAAAATTGTATCATGTACCTACTTATTAAGCAGTAATAAAAATCCTTTCAATTAACATTTGTTTCATTTTTCCCTTTTAATTACAACAATATTTAGGTTAGTTTAAATACATACATACTTTCTTAATTTGAACTATACCTAACACATTTTTTTTTTCTATAGAAAGCTAACTTTGAGGAACGCGATTTTGCAATGCACGCAATTGTTAATGACGTAACCCCTGCGTTCGGCAAGGGTTTACTGTATACTTTTCTTGTGCTAACGTGTAAAGAATTCTTAATTTCATGTCACAAATTTCTCTCAAAAAATACAATCTATTGTACTACCACGTATAAGGCTATTGTATTACCACTTCTGTGATAATACACAGATGTTACTTATAATATTATTGATATTCCTTATGAAGTTGTTTTTGTTAAGTGTGTTTTTCTTTTCATACAAAAAATCTTTAGTGTTTGTGCTAATTTACTCTTTTTTTCTGTTGAATGAATGCATGTATATATGTTTATTCCATCATTAAGTCATAAAAAAAATTGCAAAAATGTGTTTTCTGAGAGTCCCATGTTTCAATTTTAATGATCTGTTGGTTGTTAATTTTTCTTTTCCCATTTCCTCTGATAAAGTAACAACTATTTGTTTTCAAATAGTCGCTACTTTATCAGAGGAATGGCCCATCAAAGTGTTTTAAATGTAAAATCCCTGAAAAGTTAGTAAGAGTGTGTGGAGTGGTGAACGAGTTTAGTGGATTGCTGGAAGTAATGTCCTGACACTGAAATTTAATAAATTGCATCACTTGTTATTAGACCATTATCCCCACTTATTAGAGAATGCCACAATTCCTTTTTAATGTGAAATCTATCCATAAAAGACTAAAAAAAATAAATAAATAAATAATGATAGTATATTGGTATTAGTACCACAGGTGTGCTAAGAATTAATGTGCAACCTCTATATAAGTCAAGCATGGTATAATTTTAGACCTCTAATTCACAAACATCTGTACTGTAGTGGGATTCAAATACCACTGTCTGTTGGTTGGAGAGTGGATATATTACCCACTCAGTCAACCAACTTAAAAAAATAATTTCATCATTAAGTATAATTTCTGGAAAATTCCCATGCTACTCCTCTTAAACACTATAAATATAATTAATAGTGTTTGCCTTCTACACTCGCCCGTAATGTCCTAAATTATATATATATACCCCTTTTGAGTTATGTTAGCCAATGTATTAAATATAAGGGACACTCCTAAACAAAAACAGGCTAAAATAGCCATTAATTATATTAATAATCATTTCATCATCATCATCTCATCCGCTTGATAACAGGTTGAGTACACTAAGAAGAAAGGTTCTCCACTTATCGCGATCTTTAGCCATCTCGATCATGACTCTATAGCTGGGCAGATGGGAATGTTCTTTCAGTAACTTTATCCAAGTAAGTACTCTTGGTCTGCCTCTAGGTCTTTTACTTTCTATATATCCATTCAGAGCTAAATATGGCAGTCTTTGAGGGCTATTCTCTGATTGTGACCAAACCATCTTAGTTGATGCTTAATGATTGTATCTATTATATCATCTGGAAAGTTTAAATCTATTCTGACTTGATCATTAGTCTTGTGTTGCATCCAGTGGTTGTTATTAATTTTTCTGAGGCATTTCATTTCAAATGCTTGAAGTTTCTTAATTGGTTGTTGAGTTAATCTCCAGGCTTCTGAAACATAAGTAGCTGATGGGATAATAATTGTTTTATATAATTTTAGACTTGTTAGAATTTTTTTATTTTATTTATTTTTTTTTATTTAGGAGTGCTTAAGGGTCAAAGCTATATAACTGAGAGGAGACTTCCACATAGCCTTTAAAGGAATGCGGAGAACCGACCAGGGCTTCTGACCTAATGTCCAATCCTACCTTCTCGTGGTGCACCCTTTTGGGTATCTACCTGGATACTGAATGAATGAGGATTGGCTGGCAATTTGGGATTTAGCTGACCAAATTGTATTCTTATTGGCTTAAACCAAAATACAAAATGATGGTACAACATAACAAGATTTCATGCCTGCTGGGGCATTGCCCGGTTAAATAAAGCCCCCCCTCCCATTGTTTTTGCCAGGGAACCAGGGTGAACAGTCAAAAAAAAAAAAAAAAAAGGGAAAAAAGTCAGCGACTGGAACAAATCCGAAAACACACCCCAATTCAACATCACCAAAGTTAAAGATCAGTACTATCATCATAAGAAGCCTGAATGGCAAAGATATAGAGCTAGCTGAGGAATTAGATAAGTACCAGATTGACATAATAGGAGTGACTGAAACAAAAAAAGACAAAAACCGGTGAGATCTTTCTGAGCAATAAATACAAAACGTTATATTCAGCCATGGTATTCAACATTAAATACGAGGCTAATCTTCTTGAATGGCAGGCAGTCTCAAGTAGAGTGATGTGGGCAAATATGAGAATGGGCAACTGGACAATGAGACTTTTTGTGCCTATGGTCCCACAGAAGGTTCTACTAAGGTAGAAGTGGAGGAATTTTTTAATGCTTTAGAGAAAGCAACTGACACAATGAAAAAGGAAAAGTTGGTCCTTGTTGGGAATCTAAATAGCAGAGTAGGAAATGATTGTCAGATATACAAAAATATTTTGGGAAAATTTGGAGAAAAGAGCAAAGCTAATAATAATGGCAAATACCTGTTGGATTTCTGCTCAGGACATGGACTGGCTATTACTAACACGATGTTCCAACATAAAAATGTGTACAAATTCACATGGAGAGAAGAGGCAAGGAATAAGAAAAGTCTCATTGACTATGTTATTGTTGATAGTGATGTTTCCTCTCTGGTACAGGACACCACAGTGGATAGAGGATTTGAAATTGAAGTGATCACTATTTAGTCTTGAGCATGATAAGATTGAATTTCATATTGAAAAGAATAACATGTAAGAAAGTTTTAATGCAAATAAAAGTTGAGCAGCTCTCAGATGTGAACTGTAGACTAAAATACACAAAGATTATTGAAGAAAAAACGAAAGAGTTTGAGAACAGCAACCAAACCAACCTTGGAGATACAGTGGCAAGCCTTGAAGAAAACACTGATTGATTCAGCTAGAGAGGCATGTGGTGAGGTTGTCTGGTAAAGGATAGAAAAATCAGAACTCCATGGTTTACACAGGAAGTTAAAGAGGCAGTGAAGGAAAAGAAGAAAGCATATCAAAAGTTCCTGGCAAATAAGTCAGCTTGTGCTCTTAGAGAATACAGAGACAAATGTAAGAAAGCTAAACACTATGTAAAACTAGCTAAACAGAAGTCATGGGAGGACTTTGGCAAGAACATAGAAAATAAATATCAAGAAGGTGGTAAGATATTCTGGAGGTTGTTGAAGAAGCTTAAAAATGGAGGAAAGAGTGCTGTAAAAGGAATTGGAGATGATAAAGGTTGACATGAAAACGGGGGAAAAAGATATCCTTGAAGTATGGAGTAATTACTTCGAAAAATTGCTAAATGAAACAAGCAGTGATGACAGCACAGTGGTAAAAAACACTGCCCAGGCATGCAGTCAGGAATACATATCCATACTTGAAGTAGCCATCAAAGGCTTGAAATGTGGAAAGGCAGCAGGAGTAGATGATATTCGACCAGGAATGCTGAAGTATGCTGGTATAAAACTTACAGTGACGGCACTGCATAGTTCAGAAAGCCTGGAGAGAGGTACGAATTTCCGATGATTGGAGTAGAGCTCTTAATAGTACCCATATATTAAAATTGAAATAAAACCGAATGTGAGAATTACAGAGGCATTTAATTTCTGAGTGTTCCTGGTAAGATATATGCAAGTATACTTGAGAAACGGTTGAGATGGATTGTGGAAGAGAAGCTTGATGAAGAACAAGCTGGATTCAGGCCAAATAGAGGCTGTCAGGATCAGATTTTCACTTTACAACAGATAGTGGAGAAAGCATGGGAATATAACAAAGATCTATATTTAAGTTTTGTCAAACAAGGTGCCAAGAGAGAAGCTATTCGATACGGTTATATGGTGTCAATGGGGCATTATATCAAGCAATACTTAGTCTTTATTTGAGTTGTAAGTCAGCAGTTTGAATTGAAGGGAGTACAGGAAGATGGTTTAATGTTAAATCTGGTGTGAGACAAGGAAGTACATTATCTCCCTGTTATTCATTATGTATATGAATCACATTATAAAGGAAAGTGGTATTAAACATGATATCAAAATTGGAGATGTTAATGTCACTCTTTGCTTTATGGGGATGATGTTATACTTCTAAATAAATCTGCTAGAAGTCTGCAAGATTCCCTGACTAAATTGAGAAACTGTTGTAATAAATTTGGTATGAAAATCAGCAATAAAATCACAAAGTCAATGAAAATAGGCAGAATCATTGAAAATATCAACCGTATCGTGAATGGAGAACCTACAGAACAAGTAAATATTTCAGCTATTTAGGCACAATATTTAATTGAAGATGGCAAATTAAATTTGAAATTAGACAACAGAATCAACAAAGCTGGTATGGTAGGAAGTCAACTGAATAAATTTATATTGAATAAGAGAGAAATTAGTTGGAACACTAAATTAGCTGTATACAAGACAGTGTTGAAGCCAATTTTAACTTATGGATCTGAGAACTGGGTTAGAAATGAAACACTTGACCAAAGTCTAGAGACAGCAGATATGAGAGTCTTGAGAGAGATTAGGGGCATGAACAGATGGCATCAATGGCAATATCATATTAAAAACGAAGATATTAGGAAAGAACTTGACATTGCCAGCATCCAGGAATGCATTAGTAGAGCTAATCTCTGGTGGTGTGGTCACTTAAACAGAAAGGGGGAGGAAAGATTAGTAAAACAAGTGTTCTCTGCCAGGTTGTCAGGAAAACGAACCAGAGGAAGACCAAGATATAGGTGGATTGATACTGTACAAAGTGCCTTAGATGATAGAAATATAAGATCTGATAATGTTGTAGTCTTGACAAGTAACAGACTGATTTGGAGGAAAATTGTAGATAGGAAGTTAGTAATGATGTAAATTTTTCATGTAGTACTATAATCCTGTACACCCTTTGATGAGGATACATGGCAGGAATTTGATGATGATCATATTTTATTTAGTTTATTCATGCTGGTTCAACCTAGGTTTGGCCTGTATTTTACTGTTTTCATATTGTTCAGGTTACTAGAAATAAGACTCCCAAGATAAACATATTTATTAACTTGTTCCAAAAGATGATTTTCAAGATTTATAGAAATATTTTCTTCTTTTCTACCTATCTTGATTATTTTTGTTTTGTGAAGATTTATTTTCATTCCATAAATTTTACAGGAGTCATTTAAAATATTAATTGTTTTTTCTAGCTATAGTTTAGAATCTGCTAGGATAATGATATCATCAGCGTATTTAATGTAATTAATGTTGGTACCATTGATTTTTACACCTGGTTCATCAGCTATGGTTTTACAGATTTCTTCTAGGAAGATAAGACTTGAGGTGCAAGACGGCATCCCTGCATTACACCTTTCTCAACTCTTAAATCCTTGGTTTTAATGTTGTTCGTTTTAACAAAAGCTTTGGTGCCTTCATAATAGTTTGTAATAAATGTTAAAATATCAGAATCCATTTTTTTTTTAAGATAGTAATCAATTTGTTTCTATTAACTGAATCAAAGGCTTGCTTGAAATCTATGAAACAAAAGTATATATGGGCAGGTTGTATTCCCAATATTTTTATGCTATATTATTAATGGTGAAAATGTGGTCTTTAGTGGATCTATGTGGTCTGAATCCTGCATGATTTTCCTCTATGATTTTTTCTGTAAGCACCTGTGTTCTCTTTTGTATAATTTGGATGATTAGTTTATAACTATGACTTAAGAGTGTTATGGGTCTATAATTTTCACATATTCTTTTGTTTCCTTTTTTGTGAATTGGTATAATAATTCCTGTTTTCCAGTCAGTTGGAATTATGCCAGTGTAGAGAATTTGATTAAATAAATTCATTAAGAAGTTAATGGCTTCCTTGCCTCTATATTTCGAGAGTTCTATAGATATTTCATTTTTGCCCATAGCTTTCGAAAGTTTCATTTGGTTTATTGCATTTATAATTTCTGCTGGAGTTATGAATGGTGCCTTTTCATATATCATCTCTTCTGTTATACTTTCCTCCTCCTGTTCTTTTTGAAATAATGTTTGATAGTGGTCCTTCCATATTATTTTGATATTTTGTATTGATCCAGTTTCTAGATTATTTTTATCTTTCATTGTTAATGGTTTATCTTTATAGATCTTAGTTAATTCTTTTATAATTTTATATACAATTTTATTGTAATTTCTTTTATTAGCTTCTTCACACAGTTTTGCTTTTTCCACCAACCAATTATTTTTGGCAGATAGGTACATTTTATCAATTTTGTTTTTAAGGTTATTATAATGTTGTTTATTTTCTCATGTATTTTTTATATTTAATCTATGCTTTGCTGCTCTTTTTTCTTCTAAAGTATTTAAAATTGTAGGGGTTATCCATTCATGATTTGGTCTTGATGTTGTACCAAGTATGTTTCTTGCAGTACTTTTAACAATTTTTTTACCTTGATTCTTCCATGTATTTTCTATATTATCATAGGTTAATCATCTAATCTCATTTCCTATTAGTGTTTGATAGTTGTCTTGCTTAAATTTCTCTTTCAGTTTTGACAGGTCCATTTTGTTAAGAGCTCGTGATTTACGATATTTGAATTTTAGTTTAATTTTTGCCGCAAGCAGTTCATGGTCAGTGTCGAAGTCTGGAGTTTTTCTAGTCCTAACATTTTGCACTGATGATTTCCAATTGCGTGTGATTAAAATGTAATCAATACAGTTCTTTATTGTACCATCTGGTGAGGTCCATGTGTATTTGTGGGAAGGTCTATGGAAAAAAAAGGGTATTACAGATAAATAGATTATTTGCTTTTCAAAATTCTAATATTCTTTCTCCTCTTTCATTTCTGTTATTAACTCCAAACCTGCCCATCACATCCTCCATGCCTGGGGTGAACTTCTCAATTTTGGCATTAAAATCTCCCATCACTATTAATATATCTTTCTTATTGGTCTTGTCTATTAGATCTTGCAATTTATCATAAAAGGTATTGATTTCTTCATGTGACTGGTCGGGAGCGTAGATTTGAATTATTTTAAAGTGAACATTTTTTTCTTTACCTTTTAATCTGACGATCATTCTTGGGCCATATGATTCTATGGCCGTGACTGCATTTTGTAGACTATTATTCACTAAAATGGTTACTCCTTCTCTATGTATATTGTCCTCTCTGCCTGAGTAGAATAGTTTCCTGAATTTAACTCCTTCTCCTGTCCAGTGGGTTTCAGCCTGGCCCACAATGTCCCATTTAATTCTAGCAAGTTCTTTTTCCATCAGATTTGTTTTCCCAGCTTTTAGCAGTGTCCTTATATTTAAAGTTAAGAGATGAGAAACTTTATTGGCTGACCACATAACATACTTCTCAACTGCTCCCTGTGATCTAGGATCAGTTGCGTTGGCTTCCTCGGACTCAGTAACGTTCTCTTGACACAGTGGAGATTCCTGATTCATAGGGTTTAATGTCAAAATAATGCAGCTGGCTTGCCACTCTTCTGCTGCATCCTTTGGTCCACTGCTCCTTATTCTTTATTCGGAGCAACGCATTGGGGTTTCCCTCATCTGCCACCCGAGGAATGCGCTTGTTAGAAGTCAGGTCTCCCCCAGGAAAAAAAAATCATTTAGCAATTAAAATTTTGATAAATATATAAAAAAAGTGATATGTGATGATTTTAGTGTATGATTATAATTTCCAACAAATTACATTGAAAAATCTTAACAGGCTTCCTAACATTTTCCTTGGGAATAAAATTTTAAAAGTTTACTACTATCAGCTTCACAGCTCTTAAGATTTTCCTTAATGCAGGTGTTCCTTAGGGCTCTGTTATTTCACTTATCCTTTCTCTTCTCTCTCTCTCTCTCTTCTCTCTCTCTCTCTCTCTCTCTCTCTGTGTGTGTGTGTGTTAGTTAATGACCTGTTCTCTCAGTGACCACAAACCCTTTAAGCTTCAAGATCGTATATGATTTGTAGCTTTACACTGATCTGCACTCCATTTTACAATGGGGCAACAACTTAGTCACTTCAATGCTTGCAAAACACAATTTTACCTGTTTTTTCATGAAAAGGATTTAGTTCTTCTCAACTTAACAGTCAAGACTAACTCTCTCTCTTCTCAGACTGACTCTTACTCCATCTTTCCTGGCATAATCGCATCACTTCTGTAGCAGTTTCAGTGTCCTGAAATCTCTCCAATCTGATATACTGCTCTCACATTTAGGGTGTGTACCTAATATCTTTCTAAAAATGTGATTCATGAGAGAACATTTTTGTTGGTTACTGACTCTGACTCTTCTCTTCAGCAACTGTCTCATGGATGGTCAGTTTCTGCATTGTCTTCTCTATAGATATTTCAATGGACACTCTTCTAACTTATATTGTAAATGTAAACTATTAAATCCTGTCATGGATTGGACCTGTAGAAGTTTTAAAACTATCTGTAATTAAAACTCACAAGTAAGATCCCAGATATGTGTTTTGATATGATAGTAATTTTGTATATTCAAAATTCAATCTTAACTACAATGATAATTAAATAAATGAGTCTTCACACTTCAATTCACAAAAACATAAAACACTTTAATAATTGTTTAGATTATATTTGGTCATTCAAACATATAATTAAATTGAAATATATATTGATCTTTAATTGACCATGATTTATAAACATCTAGTGCCAACAAGTTTTGCTGAAACTTGTTGGTACTAGATATTTATAAATCTGGGCTGTCCGGCTTCTTCAGGGTTTATAATGGTAAGAGAAAAACTCAAAGTGGTTAGTACAGAGAAAATGGAGTAACACTATCGTATAAATTAAACATTAAAACAGAACGTGCAACATTACATCATGAAGCTTGTTGGGAGGCATGGAGCTGCTATTCCAATCAATGACATGCTTAGTAATCGTGAAATAATGGGCTAGACTTGAGTTGTCTGTTCTGTTGTTATTAACATCTCCTATATGTTCTTTTTTCAGATTTCAAGAAGATGGCAAAACTTTTTAAACCTTTCAACATCAGAGTTGCATTCAAACCGGTCAAGACTGTCCATCACGTTTTAAGATCACCAAAAGACATTAATCCTTTTTTCAAACATGCTGGAATGTACAACATCCATGTGCTTGTGGTCTAAACTATATAGGACAGACGTCGAGAAGCCTCGAAATCCAAAAAAAGAACATATAGGAAATGTTAATAACAACAGAACAGACAACTCAGGTCTAGCCCATCATTTCGTGATTACTAACCATACCATTGATTGGGATAGCAGCTCCATGAAAACCTAGAAGAAGATTTCCATTGTAGAAATTTCAAAGAAGCCATTGTAGTCCTCCATTCTGGAGAAAATCTTAACAGAAACCAGGGAAGGATTAGCTGACATATGGAAAACCTTAATAAGATTACTCAGTCTGCCAGAATTTAATTTTGCTCAAAACTACAGAACGTGCTCTCACAACAGTGACTAACACAACACGCTCCATGTGTGTAATGTTATGAGTTCTGTTTTAATGTTTAATTTATGTGATAGTGTTACTCCATTTTCTCTGTACTAGTCACTTTCAGTTTTTTTCTCTTACCGTTTATAAGCCCTGAAGAAGTCGGACAGCCCCGTCGTCGAAACTTGTTGGTACTAGATGTTTATAAATCATGATCAATTAAAGATCAATATATATTTCAATTTAATTACACTTTAAATATACTAAAATGCATTCAACAAAATTACAATATTCTGAACTTTAACTACAACTTAAAATCTAAAAAGATAACTTAATTATCACATCTTATCTGGTTTTTGAGTCCAAAAATATGCCTTCTAAAAAGAATATTCTGTTAACTGCATTTGGACCTCTCTTGAACGAAACAGTTTCTTTATTTTTTTTAGCAGAAATAGTTCTTCTGAAAATCACTTCAATAAAATCTTCAAATTTAAACACTGCCTAGCATTTCCTCTTTTAAATTCCTGCTAGAAAGGTCACTTAAAAATGTTTCCTTCTACTTTCATCTTCAAAATTCCAAGTCTTTTTCTTCTTCCAGTGTGAAACATTTCTAAGGAAAAACGATTGAACACTTAAAAATCAACATACTGTTATCTACTTTCTGAAACGGCTGTTAAATCATTATTGCACTGATGAAGCCTTCAATATCCAATAAACATTTCTCTTCCTATATGAGAAACTTCATTTATCAAGTTCCAAAGTTCCTATGAATTTTTTCTACAACTGTTATTCCAGTTACCTTTGTAACCTAACAGCTAAATAACTTTTAAAACATCTTTTTTTCTGAAAGACTGCTACTAACGGACTTTTTCTCGTTAGTTCTAATTGTGTATATCACAACATCTCTTTTCTCTCTCTCTCTCGCTTACACATCTCTTTCCAGCTGTTCGTTAGTTATTGTGTATTCTTTTAATTCAGTATTAGTGTAAATTTATGGTATTGCTTCTGAAAAATCAGTCGCCAAACTTCTTTTTCAAAGTATTCATACATTTTGTCACTTGCATCTTATCATCCTCTGATGTTATTCCTTTAAGAATTTTGTGTAACAAATCCTCAAATGGAAAAGAATTCTTACTTAGAAATTCTGAAGAAGATTCCTTTTTCTCTACTTCAAAGGAACAAACCTCAGGAATTAAAGAATCAGAGGGAAATGAATCAGGAACTCTAGAAAGTGTAGTAGAAAAAGACGACTAATGATATTCTGCACCTAATTAAATCAAAGTACCTGATTCATAGCAGCAACCATAGCAGTACAATAAGAAGTTTTCTCCAAACAAAATCAAAACTATTACTGGTTATGGAAGGAGAAACTGGCACCTTGTGCAATAACTTTATTCCAAAATCACTAAAATCTGTAGTAAGAGGCAATTTCTGAACAGCTTTAATCTCCTGACTAAAAATTTCCTTTAATATTACATCTGTATTCAGCATGTTAACTTCATGCTGATAAATATCCTTATGTCAAGAAAAGAATTCCCATGTCACTACTTAAGTAAAAGCACCTGTATCAAACAATATTTTACAAGGAATGCCTGCAACAAAGCCTTTTTCCATATTTAAGGGGGTGCTAAAGGATCAAAGCTGTATAACTGAGAGGAGACCTCCACATAGCCTTTAAAGGAATGGGAATGCGGAGAACCGACCAGGGCTTCTGACCTAATGTCCAATCCTCACCTTCTCATGGTGCACCCTGTTGGGTATCTACCTAGATACTGAACGAACGAGGATGGGCTGACAATTTGGGATTTAGCCGACCAAATTTTATTCTTACTGGCTTAAACCACAATGTAAAATGATGGTAAACATGACAGAATTTCATGTTGGCTGGGGCGTCACCCGGTTAACCCTTTAACATACAAAGACTTCTGTGACACATCTTTTGTTTATTGCACCAAAATTGATTTTGACATATCGCAGACGTTACAAACTTTGCGTAAGTTTTATCTGTTCCAGCTTTAAAAATAATTTGTATGTCAAAAGGTTAAACAAGGTCCCCGTTGTTTTTACCAGGGTGAACAGCGAAAAGTCAGCTACTGGAACAAATCTGATAGCACACCCCAACTCAACATCACCAGAGTTAAAGATCGGTACTATCAACATAAGAAGCCTGAATGGCAAAGAAATGGAGCTAGCTGAAGAATTAGATAAGTACCAGAACAACATAATAGGGGTGACTGAAACTAAAAAGGCAAAAACTGGTGAGATCTTTCTGAGCAATAAATACAAAATGTTATATTCAGGAAATGACAATCAAGGAAAAGGAGTAGCCATAGTATTCAACACAAAATACGAGGCTAATCTTCTTGAATGGCAGGCAGTCTCGAGTAGAGTGATGTGGGCTAATATCACAATGGGGAATTGGACAATGAGACTTATTTGTGCCTATGGTCCCACAGAAGGTTCCACTAAGGTAGAAGTGGAGGAATTTTTTGAGGCGCTAGAGAAAGCTACTGACACAATGAAAAAAGAAAAGTTGGTCCTTGTTGGGGATCTAAATAACAGAGTAGGAAGTGATTGTCAGACGTACAAAAATGTTTTGGGAAAATTTGGAGAAAAGAGCAAAGCTAATAATAATGGCAAGTATCTGTTGGATTTCTGCTTAGAACATGGACTGGTTATTACTAACACCATGTTCCAACATAAAAATGTGCACAAATTCACATGGAGAGAAGAGGCAAGGAATAAGAAAAGTCTCATTGACTATGTTATTGTTGATAGTGATGTTTTCTCCCTGGTGCAAAACACCAGAGTGTACAGAGGATTTGAAATTGGAAGTGATCAGTATTTAGTCTTGAGCAGGATAAAAATTGAATTTCATATTGAAAAGAATAACATGTAAGAAAGTTTTAAAGTGAATTAAAGTTGAGAAGTTCTCAGATGTGAACTGTACACTAAAATACACAAAGGTTATTGAAGAAAAAATGAAAGAGTTTGAGAACAGGAACCAAACCTTGGAGATTCAGTGGCAAGCCTTGAAGGAAACCCTGATTGATTCAGCCAGAGAGGCATGTGGTGAAGTTGTCTGCAAGGGTAGAAAAATCAGAACTCCATGGTGGACACAGGAAGTTAAAGAGAAAGTGAAGGAAAAGAAGAAAGCATATCAAAAGTTCCTGGCAAATAAGTCAGCTTGTGCTCTTAGAGAATACAGAGACAAATGTAAGAAAGCTAAACACTGTGTAAAACTAGCTAAACAGAAGTCATGGGAGGACTTTGGCAAGAACATAGAAAATAAATATCAAGAAGGTGGTAAGATATTCTGGAGGTTGTTGAAGAAGCTTAAAAATGGAGGAAAGAGTGCTGTAAAAGGAGTTAGAGATGATAAAGGTGACATGAAAATGGGAGAAAAAGATATCCTTGAAGTATGGAGTAATTACTTTGAAAAACTGCTAAATGAAACAAGCAGTGATGACAGCACAGTGGTAATAAACACTGCCCAGGCATGCAGTCAGGAATACATATCCATACTTGAAGTAGCCATCAAAGGCTTGAAATGTGGAAAGGCAGCAGGAGTAGATAATATTCGACCAGAAATGCTGAAGTATGGGGGTATAAAAGTCTTACAGTTGCTGCACTGCATAGTTCAGAAAGCATTGACAGAGGGACGAATTCCCAATGATTGGAGTAGAGCTCTAATAGTACCCATATATAAAAAGGGAAATAAAAATGAATGTGAGAATTTGAGGTATTCCCTACTGAGTGTTCCTGGCAAGATCTATGCAAGTATACTTGAGGAACGGTTGAGAAGAATTGTGGAAGAAAAGTTTGGTGAAGAAAAAGCTGGATTCAGGCCAAATAGAGGCTGTCAGGATCAGATCCTCACTTTACGACAAATAGTCGAGAAAGCATGGGAGTATAACAAAGATCTGTATTTAAGTTTTATCTATCTGGAAAAGGCATATGACAAGGTGCCAAGAGAGAAGCTATTCAATATGCTACAGTTATATGGTGTCAATGGGGCATTATATCAAACAATACTTAGTCTTTATTTGAGTTGTAAGTCGGCAGTTAGAATTGAAGGAAGTACAGGAAGATGGTTTAATGTTAAATCTGGTGTGAGATAAAAATGTACATTATCCCCTCTGTTATTCATTATCTATATGGATCACATTATGAAGGAAAGTGGTATTAAACATGATATCAGAATTGGAGATATTAATGTCAGCACTTTGCTTTATGCAGACGATGTTATACTTCTAAATAAATCTGCTACAAGTTTACAAGATTCCCTGATTAAATTGAATAACTGTTGTAATAGATATGGTATGAAGGTGAGCATTAAAAAGACAAAGACAATGAAAATAGGTAGAATTGTTGAAAATGTCAACTGTGTTGTGAACGGAGAACCTGTGGAACAAGTAAAACATTTCAGCCTAGCTACTTAGGCACGATTTTTAGTGAAGATGGTAAATTAAATATGGAAATAGACAATAGAATCAATAAAGCTGGTCAGTTGAATAAATTCATATGGAATAAGAGAGAAATTGGTCAGAAGAACACTAAATTATCTGTATACAAGACAGTGTTCAAACCAGTTTTAACTTATGGGTCTGAGAGCTGGGTCAGAAGTAAAACACTTGACCAAAGACTAGAGACCGCAGATATGAGAGTCCTGAGAAAGATTAGAGGCGTGAACAGATGGCATCAATGGCAATATCATATTAAAAATGAGGATATTAGGAAAGAACTTGACATTGTCATCATCCAGGAATGCGTTAGCAGAGCTAATCTCAGGTGGTATGGTCACTTAAATAGAATGTGCGAGGAAAGATTAGCAAAACAAGTGTTCTCTGCCAGGTTGGCAGGAAAACGACCCAGAGGAAGACCAAGATATAGGTGGATTGATATGGTACAAAGTGCCTTAGACAATAGAAATATAAGATCTGATAGTGTTGGAGTCTTGACAAGTAACAGACTGATTTGGAGGAAAATTGTAGATAGGAAGTTAGAATGATGTAAATTTTTCATGTAGTACTATCATATCCTATACACGCCTGAGTGTACATGTCAGGAATTTGATGATGGTTTCTGCAGACACTAAGTAGTCAAAATTTGTGAATTCTGAAAGCTTTGAAAGTTTTGTCCTAATCAGTCTCAAAGCCTTCAGAATTCACAAATTTTTGATTTTGAGAACAATGTTTTGATTTAGCCTGTTTTTGTACTTTATTTAAAGAGAGATGGGAAGGATTATAAGGAAGTGATTTTTGATTTTGTATGGACAACTAAGACACATCTGTAGGACAAATTTTTGAACTGCATCCCAAACCATTAAATCTCTAACATATGATCTGTAATTTTCCAGAAAGTCTTTTTTTTGCTTTCTGTCACCTGTGATGGTCCTGATTTCTCAGAGCTGTTTGACTCCTGTTAGAGACTAGCTTTCAATTCAGTTACCAACTTCAAAATCTTTTTTCTGCACTACGGCAAAAAGTTTTAATTTTAAATCCATCTCCTCATTGATTAATTTACAGGCTATGTACTTCCTTTTTGACTGCGTCTAAATTGACTGAATCTGTACTACAAGATACAGAGGGCTTCTTTTGTTTAGAGAGAGAAAGAGATTAATAGGCCATTTAGAACTTGTCTGCTCTGCTATATGCATAGACTTTGGCTGAGGTGCATTCAACCTCTCCATCATGCTTTCCTCTTAAAGAAAATTCCAAAACTTCTGTAACATTAGTAATGCCTTCTTTGTGTACAACCCTTTGAAAATCAGGCTTAAGACCATTGTTAAATTATAAAAGTATATTTTTTTCCAATAAAGTCAACATCACTTTTTTCAATTCTAAAAGTATGCACTAAATTAATCAGCTTATCATCAAATTCTGATATTGCTTCATTCTAACCTTTGTACACAAGAATACTTTCCAGAGATTTGGTTCCAAGCTCAAGTTTTTTAGAATATTCTGCAACCAAAATTTTCTTGAGTTGCTCATAAGTGAGTTTGTCCCAGCCTTTTGATGCTGTGAAGAAAAGTCCATGAAACTTAGATTTTATAACAAGCATCAACTGATCATCTGACCATTTTTCAGTCTCTCATCTTTTCTGAAGTCTAAAAAAGAAATTCAATGCTATCATTATGTTCTCCACTGAAATTCTGCAAAGTATGTGCTAAATTAACATGTTTAGAGAATTCATCATTCCCTAATGCACACATACTGTGCTGCTGATCAGTGGCCATAATTCAATACTTTCAATCATGTAAACCAAGGGGGTCGGCAAACTTTTTACCCCCCCCCCCCCCTTCATGGAATCCTTGATCCCTTATCGATCCCCATCATGTTCAATAAATGAATAAATTTCTCAATTTAAAAATAATAATTCCTTCACCCTTTTACTTCATTATTGCTTCTCGATAAGAAATATTTAAAAAAAAAATACTTAAAGAAATTTA
Source organism: Typopeltis vanoorti (assembly GCF_054136105.1). NCBI lineage: Eukaryota > Metazoa > Arthropoda > Arachnida > Uropygi > Thelyphonidae > Typopeltis > Typopeltis vanoorti. Next base: position 114,583,190 of record NC_143550.1, on the reverse strand, counting down.
TAAAGAACAAGAAACATTTTATTTATTTATTTATTTACTTACATTTTATTGATTTACTTGGAATGGTTAATGAGAAGGATGTGTTTGATGAATAGTAGCCAGTTGACATTGCATGTTGACTAGGTGTTATTCAAAATCGTTTTAAGTGTTTATTGACCCCCTTGGATAGCCACATTAACCCCCAGAGGTCGATATCGACCACTTTGCTGACCTCTGATGTAAACCAACAGATATTGTCCTATCTGGACAAAATTCCTGAAATCTTAGTCTCTTGCTTCCTACAGAACTTGTATTTATTCTTGAGTTTGCACAGAAAAAAGACTAGCACAAAAACTGCTGTTTATATGATAGCAACAGTGAAATTATTTTTGCTTCTTAAAATCACAGAAAACTACAGAAAACATACTTTTTCTCCATTCATGACACTTTTATAACTTTATTTTCTATATGAAAGTAACAGCAAACTCCACTGAATAAACTATTAAAAACTCATCACTTTAAAATGAATTAACCTTCTATTATGAAAGTTTCAACATTTTCTTTAAAACCTTATCAACAGTTTTGTCACTTCAGAACCACCCTGCCTTCTATATGAAAGCTTCTTGATTACTGCTTTCGGTAGTTTTGCATATGAATTAAAATCTAGAGAAAACAGCAGTAAATCATCCTGAATATCAAAACACTGGTTCCTAAAAATTCAGATAACACTAAATTCATTAGTTACAAAAATGACTGCAGAATTCTTTTCACCTTGAGGTAATCTAGTTAATTCATACTTTGATCAAGGTGTAGAAAATGTAAAATACATCCTGTCTTTCTTTCTTAAAGGTATCTGTCTAACAGATAAGCTTGGGAGTCGACAGTTATTCATAACTTATTTTTAATGGTGTTAACAGTACCAAATGAACTATTTTATAAAAAGATGTTTTATTAACTTGCTTGTATTTTGCTGAATTTCAAATCAGCATTATTAGAGCTTAATACAGCATGTATATGTAACAGTGAGTAAAGGAAACAATACAGTTGTAACAGACAAAAGATCTAAGGTCCTAATTTGGTGCTCTCTAATTACGAAAGAAAACTAATGTGCTATTTAAAAGTCATTACAGATCGAAAAGATTATTTTTTGAGTCAGCCATGGCTATGAAGAATTCTCGTAATCTCAAAAAATATGGGTCCGTTAATTTGCCCAAAATTTGGGAGATTGTTATCTTAAGAGCAACTGTCACATAGCCGTCTTTTTTTTTTTTTTTTTTTTTTTTTTTTTTTTTTTTTTACAATCAAGGGTGTCACATGGTACTGCTTCAGTTTTTCTGCAAGTTTTACAATTCTTCTCATGTGCTCGCTTCAGTAGCTAACTTTGCACTGTTCAATCTAGATGAAAACTGCAGAGGCCTTGTTTATTTAACCAGTCAGTATTCTAGCTGGCATAAAATCTCATGTTCTACCATCAGGTTTATTTCTGGTTTAAGCCAATATAGAGTACAGTTTGGTTGGCTAATTCCCAAATTGCCAGCCCATCCTCATTCCTTAAGTACCCAGTGGATACCTAGTAACGGGATACACCGTATGAAGGTGAGAATTGGACATTGCATTAGAAGCTCCGGTTGGCTTCTAATGCAATGTTTACATTCCTTAAAGGCTATGTGGAAGTATCCTCTCAGTTATCTGACTTTAACCTTTAAGTGACTCCATAGAAGTAATTTTCAAACTTAATTGTTGATTTGTAGTACTTGACCTAAGATAATGCTTTTCTATTTAAACTGCAATTTCTGAAAATCTTCTCATCTGTGAAGAGAATCTCTGTCTGTTGTTCACATACTGCCAGAGAAGTGCCTTTTGATTTTATCACCCTCTGCTGCATAAGCTGTGGTGTTAGGAAGTGTCAGTAGAATGACGATAGGCTCTAACCCCAGTTCATCAGTTAGTACATGTGACATGTTTCTTTGCAAAATGTTCATCTCTCACGACGTCACCTTCTGTGTTCTCACAGGATTACTGTGAAGGCATACCTTCATAGTCCTTACAAGCTGTTGCATCCTAATGCAGTATGGTTGGCCTGTTCTTTGGTGGTCAGATGAGTCTTCTGTATTGTTATAATGGTTAATAGTCCAATACACAAACATCCTACTGATCCTGAGTGTTTTCAGTGTGTTGAAAATAACAGGTGGCTGCATTCCAACCTTGTGAAGTGCTATTACAGCTACATGGTTTCTTATAAACTCCTTACTGCATGTTAACTCGTACAGTTAGACAGCTTTTACTCTCTACTGCTAAACATGCAAATGTTTGCTAATAAAATTAGGCTCGTGCTGTTTATGGGCAGCGCTCGGGTGTGCAGAAGTTGTAACAGTATTTATGGCAAGACTGTGTAGTATTCATTAATTGATGGTGCTCGTCGTGTTGCGATTTCAAACATGACTCATTATTGAGATGCTATTTAATGTCTATCATAACCCAACTTCTTAGGTCTTTTATGTATGCTGACTGTAGTTGGTTTAAAATAAGGCAACACAGTGCAACATTTTTGTTGCACTGTGTTAGTTAATGTGTAATTTCAATGGCTTTTTTCCTGTTGTCAGTCTATGGCATGCTTATGAGTTGCAAAGTACCTGATTCTTTTCATTGGCAGTAGAAATGCTAGACCAGATTTGTGTTCTCACCTTTTCTGTACATCTTTGAAGTTTTCTTTCATACTAATCTCTTCTAAGTATCCTGTATGTCAGACTTAACAGATACTATACATGCAGAAAATCTTTTGCAAAAATGGTGAATGGAGTCATTTTGGTCACTTCAGCATTGTAAAAACTTTTGTCATTGGCATGAGGGCACTTTTAACTTATACTGCCTTAACACATTAGCAGTTTTATCCATTTTATCCATTTTTTATATAAGGTAAAGAAACTGCATGTAGGTTATTATAGACATTACATAGTGTTAAATTGTGAATGAAGCTATGTTATGTAATTTATTTTTTTTTCATTCACATTTAACATTGCTTATTAAATATTAATCATGACATATATAAAATTATTTATTAGTCCTTAATTGAGAATTACTAATTAAATATTTATTCAAAACCTGATCTATTATTAGTTATAAAATAATAAAATGTGTAGAATTTTGTATAACCAAATATGTATGATGTAACGTAAAGTGTTATTTTATATTTAACTGTATACGTAATCAAAAAGTTGAAGAAGTAGCTTAAATATTCTGTTGTTCTTATTTGTGAAATATTTAATGTTATGTAATCACTCATGTAGCAGTAATAGAGCATACATTACATTGGCGAAATGTTTATGCTTAGTCTATTGTCATGGAGACGCACGCGTAAACAACCACTAGTGGAGTAGAGTGTGGCGTTCGAACGTAAGGTGGGAGTGAAGGTCATAGATAAAAGAGAAAGGTGATAAGGAAGGTCATATAGAGAGATAAGACAGGGAAGGAAGAGAGGAATTATTATTAAGCGAGGGAGGAGAGAGTTTGCGGAACCAGAAGGAAGGCAGCATACTAGTAAAGAAGTAAAAGAAGATTATAAAATCCTTAGGGCAGAAATTTATGAAAATAGTGTTCGGAAGTGAACCAATAAGTAGTGAATCATAAAGTTTAATATTATAAGTGAAATCAGCTGTTGTTATGAAGAAAGGTTAACGTCGTGATCAGATAAAAAGGAAACTGGACAGTCAATGAGAAAATTCTGATTAGTTCCAGTTAATCTGGATTACGATTAAATTCTATGTTGCCCTAAGAAAAGGTTATATTGATTACTTGGAGAAAAGTGAACAAGAAAAGATATCAGTACTTAATCACTGTTGTTTGGAATAGTGAAGTGCGACTAACAGTAGTACAGTTAAAACTGTGGAGATTTTTATTATGTGTGTTCTGCTAACGTTAATTAAGTTAATTCATAAGTGCTCTCTCAATAATTTGATGTATTGAAGAATTTGTCTGGTAAGAGTAGTTGTATAAGTTTGTCTATTTTAGCATTAACTGTGATATATCTCCGATGCTCAAGGTCCGGAATATATTAGCTTGGAATATTGCTTACGTGGTTTATTGCCTGCTGTGAATATAAACATTGAGCTGATAGATTTGTGAAGACTGTTTAAATGTGAAGTTTGTTATATAGACTAGAGATAAGAAGATTTGTATTTTGAGACTGTGAATTGTATATGAAAGTTAGAACATTGAATTGGCATAACTGACTTAGGAAGATGTGTTAAGTTATTTGTATAGTTCCATTTTAAAATAGAATTCTTGTATTTGTTAACCATATCATATATTAAATGTTTTATTTTGTTGATCTAAATATTGTGTTTGCCTGAATTCCTTTTTATTGCACCGTTCATAAATGTTCGAATCTTGTGGGAACCCCAAGTAAAAGTGATAATAAATAATTCGGCCTAATGAGATGACTGCTAAACTAATTTAGAATTGATCCTACTATTTATATAGACTAATCTAAGAATAGGGTGGCGCAGTATAAATATAAATTTCCCTACTTTTGGATCGGTGATCACTTCGCAATTAGTTATTTTAATTATAAGAGTGACTTGAATCTAGATGGTGAATTAGAACACGACACGAAGAAAGTCGTCACGACAAATGGCGCAGTCGGCAGGATGTGATTTAATCGATAGGAATTAAATTTAACAACTATAAGTTAAGAAATTGAAATTAGTTTTAGTAATAATAATCGTAGAAATGCTCCCTGAAATTTTAAAAAGAAAATTAAATAAATCACAGTGAACTGGTTATAATCTGGAGTCAGGCAAAGATAAAGTTTATTTTAAAGTAGAAAGATTATTGTATTTATTGAGATAGTAATTTATTAATCACTATGGCTGTTACATCAAGCTCTGAAATGAATGACAGTGAATTCTTTCGTACGGTAAACCCGCAACAGGTTTTTCCCCAATTTTCAGGTGAAGAATCAGATGATGTACTATTTTTCTTTACCTATGTTGAAAAACTTAGAGAAATTGCAGGTTGGACTGACTTTCAATTGCTAGTTTTAATTAGAAGCAAATTAGTAGGTAAAGCAAAAACATTTTTGCATTCTTCTCCAACACTTCGAGAAACCTTAGAATACAAGAAGTTTAAGGATGAACTAATTACTAAGTTTTCCCATACTAGGTGCTACGTTAAAACCCTTACAGAACTCCACAAGTGCATGCAAGATGACAAAGAAGATGTGACTAATTATTATAACAGATTGATGAACATTGCTAGATCTATGAGGGTGTCCCCTACAGAGAAGCCTCACTTAAATTGGATTGTGTTTCAACAATTTCGACTGGGACTTCATAAAAATTTAAGAGAGGTTATTTACAAAAAAAGGGCTGTCAATTTAGAAGCATGTTACAGTCTGGCCAAGCAAAGAGAGAAAATATTGGAAGAAATGCAACAAATATGCTCCATAAGACAATCACTCACTCAAGATTGTAATGATCAACTCACACCTTTACCAATTCTTGAATACCTTTCAAACTGTAAAAAAGGGAAAGAAATGAAGAATGAGGAAGTCAATGAAGATAACTCTATTACCTTAACTAACAAACCAGATTCACTAGACTATGATTTCCATAGAATGCAAGGTGTGACGATGGCCAAGGAGAATGGCAAATTGCCTTTAACCCTTGTACAAGGTCTGATTGGAAAAATTCCGTGCAATATTCTGTTAGATACTGGAGCCGATATATCAGTTATTTCTAACTCTATGGTGAATAAACTTGTTGATGACTTTTCTGATAACATCACCCTGATTCAGAGACCAGTGAAAATCACGGGAATTGCTAAAATTGAACTGATTGCTACAAGAAAATTAAATGCTGAAATTTCCATACCTTGTTTTCCAGTGGAATTTTCACATGATCTCATTATCCTTCCTGAAGTTGCTGATACAAATGACCAAATCATACTAGGACTAGATTTCCTAGAAAAAAATAAATTCATGTGTGACTTTGCCTCCGAAACCATTTCCCTGTGTGGCGTGAGTCATAAATCAATATACAATGCAGACAATGAAAGGAAACTATGTGACAAGATGGAGATTGAGACCTTAAACCTTGAAGACGGATTGAGTGATAAGAAAAGAAAATTATTGCATGAAACTCTTAATTTAGCAGAATCAAAAACTGATAGAGCAGAAATAAAGAATTTCATTCTATTAATGTTTCAAAAATACCCTCAAACATTCACTGAAGATATTAGCTCATTGACTTGTACAAACAAGGTAGAACATTCCATTGAAATCACTTCAGACACGCCTATCTATACTAAGCAGTACAAAACCCCTCTTAAATATCTAGATAGACTTCAGATCCTTCTAAATGATTATGAAAAGGCTGGGATCATAGAAAAGTCTAATTCCAGATGGAATAGTCCTTTTTTATTAGTAGAAAAGCCTGATGGAAGTCTCAGATTTATATTAGATCTGCGTGAGATTAATAAGGTCACTAAGCCCATTGACTTTCCTCTATGTAACATAGAAGAACTTCTGACTAGTCTAGAAGGAGCAAAATATTTCTCAAAATTAGACCTAAACTCTAGCTACTTCCAGATACCTCTTAGAAAGGAGGACAGACAGTTTTTTGCCTTTACCACTCGATGGCAAAAATACCAACTCTGTCGACTTCCTCAGGGGGCCAGAAATTCAGCTATGAGTTTCCAATGTCTGATGAACACTGTACTCTCAGACATGTTAGGAAAGGGAGTCATATGTTTCCAAGATGACCTATTAATTTACACCCCAGATTTAACATCACATGAAGAAATTTTAGATAATGTATTAAATAGATTAAATTTGTCACGTCTATCATTGAAGTGCTCAAAATGTAAATTCTTCATGAGAAAGGTTGAATACCTAGGACATGTTGTTAGTGAGGCTGGAATAATCCCTACTCAAGAAAACATCTCTGCCATTCTAAGAGCTAAAATACCCACCTCCGTGAGACAAGTACGAAGGTACTTAGGAATGGTAAACTTCTATAGAAAATTTATTCCAAATTGTTCTCAAATAATGGAGCCCATAATTAAGTTGACTAAAAAGGGAGAAAAGTTCGTATGGGGAAAGGAACAAGAGTCTGCCCATAAATCTTTAAATTTAGCATTAACTAGATCTCCTGTTCTCACTCATCCCACTCTTGGAGAACCCTTCTATCTTGCAGCAGATGCCTCGAATGATACTATTGCAGCTGTGATAGAACAGAAGAAGAAGGAAGAAATTAGACCCATTGCTTTTCTAAGTAGAAAACTATCTGCATCAGAAAAAAATTACTCAGTTATTGAAAAAGAAGCACTAGCTATTGTACATGCCTTAAGGAAATTCATATACATGTTACTAGGACAAGAAATTTTTCTAAGATCTGACCATAAACCCCTAACCTTTTTATCCACGATGAAAGATAAAAACCAAAGGATTATTCGATGGGCATTAGAATTACAAGAATTCCAAATACAGATATGTTATATTCCTGGAAAACTCAATGTAGTTGCTGACTACTTATCCAGGGCCCTAGATGATAAAGTAGATGAGGATATCAGTGCAGAAGAAAAGATAGTGAACTTGATAGCCGAAGAAAATGAGGGACAAGAAAACACAAGGAAACCCCCACACCTTCAGAATTGGACCAAATTCTCCATTATAGAAGCACAAAAATTGGATCCTACATGGGGAGAAATATATCGACGAATCAAAAATGGGGAAGGAGTCTTGGAGGAACACACATTTTTGCAGTCCTTATTTTTGGATGAAGATGGTCTCCTGATGGCAAAACATGATGTCACCGGAAATTGGAAGAACAAAATAGTAGTTCCTACTGTCATGATACCGTGGGTGTTATATACCTTTCATGATGCTGATCTAGCAGGACACCAAGGGTTTTTCCGGACATGGGGGAGAATTAGAAATAGATATGTGTGGAAGGGAATGAGACGAGATGTTGAAAGTTATGTGTTTTCATGTCATCTATGTCAAAGAAAATCAAATTATGGAGGAAAGGCTCCTCTTCAACCTTTCCCTATTCCTAGTCGCCCTTTTCAAGCTTTGGCCATGGACATTATAGGTCCACTCCCTACTACCTCTAAAGGAAACAAGTATATACTTGTTGTAATAGATATGTTCTCTAGGTTTCCTGAAGCCACAGCAATGAAGAATCAAACTGCGCAAACCGTAGCTGACAAGTTGTTCAAGATGATCATTTCAAGATATGGAACCCCCCAAACACTTCTCACTGATCAAGGTTCAAACTTTACAGCTGAAGTTATGCTTCAATTATGCAAGTTACTGAAGATAAAAAAGCTTTTCACTACTCCTTATCACCCCCAAGGAAATGGAATGTGTGAAAGGATGAATCGTACGCTGAAACAAACCCTATCCAAACTTGCTGATAATCACTTGTATAATTGGGATAAGTTCCTTCCGCACACCCTTTTTGCCTGTAGGACAGCCCTGCATGCTGCCATAAAAGAAGCCCCTGCTGTAGTTTTATATGGTTTTGAACCACTGTTTCCCAGTGACTTCAAGAACACGCATGCAAACTCAGGATTCCCAGACATTGATCAGTATCTTAACAATATGATCTCTGAAAACAAAATTGCATATGATCTAGTAGCAGAAGCCAGTCAAAACAGCTCACAAAAGGCTAGAGCGTATGCTAATAGACTAAGAACCTATAAGGAATTAAAACCTGGAAGCTTAGTACTTTTGCGACAAGATCATAGTAACAAGAGAACAGGAAAGTTTGGAAAATGTGCAATAGGACCTTATGAAGTTGTTGAAAAGACATCTCCTGTCAACTTTCGAATAAGAGAATCTACAGGAATGAAGAGAACTTTAGTTGTCCACTCAGACCGACTAAAATTGTACAAGAAGAGACCTGACAAATTAGTCTGCCTAGGAGATTCTCTAGAAGCAATATTGGGAAGGGAAAGGAATTACCATAGAAGAACTAATTACAGACGGAACACAAATATTACAAAACAGCCAAAACACAGTGATGCTAATACAGAGCATGAATTGAATTTGGAAGAGACGATCCCATACTACAGACATAAAAGACACGCGGAAATTGTTAATGACAGTAATAAGAAACTTAATGAGGAACAGATTATGAATAAATGCACAAATCATGATAAGGAACCAAATTTCATTCAAACTAGGTATTACTTGAGAAATCGAAAAGGAAATATGTAATCCAATATTTTTTTAAAGAGCCTAGTGTCCATTTTTTATCCATTTTTTATATAAGGTAAAGAAACTGCATGTAGGTTATTATAGACATTACATAGCACAGCTCAGCATGAGTAATGTGTTTGAAACCTCAGCATGATGTGCACTATCATTTAATGACAGCTTTATATATATGACAGCTTATGTTTTAGGAATCATCATTATTTTATTTCTTTAGGAATCATCATTATTTTATTTCTTTAGGAATCAATATTTTATTTATAAGACTATTACACTTTTTTTATATAATCTTTGTCAAGTAGCTTTATTTTATCCTCCTACATGTTTCACCAATTTTTCTATTGGCATCTTCAGGGAATACAAACTAGTAAGCTAAAATGAAGGTTACAGACTAGGTTATAACTGATGATTCTAATTCATACAAAAAATTGGTATTGTGCGTGACAACGTGCGTGTCTCATTAATGTGATTTATTCGTTATGGCTCATGACGTAATTGTTATGAAAGTTCATTTCTTTGATGTTTAATGATCTGATAAAAGTTTTCCAAATTTCTGGTAAAATTAGACCTTGATTTTTGTTTAGGTTTTCAGTTTTACGGGCGACTGTAGCTGCTTCTTTAAAGGTTCTTGAATGGTAGTTATCTTCTATGTATGGCATAAGGCTCTTATCCCACTCAATGTGATGGTTAGTGGAGGCAAAGTGGCATGAAAGGCCTGAAAAGAAGAAAAAATTCAACACAATATTTTATTTTTTCGTGAAATATGCCATAGAGGGGAAAGTTATTGATTTAGACAATTTTTACTTAGTGTTTTTTTCGCCTTGTAGTTTATACTGAAAGTAATGTCATGGACAAATCCAACCACAGAAGTTTAATGTCTGGAATTTAATAATATTTAGGATATCTGTTAAAATTTATTAAGAATTGTTTTAATTTTTTTTTCAGTCAAATTATTTGATCTTAGCCTTTATAGCTCAGCTGATAATGAAGATGCCATTTGGTTGGAAAGAAGTGGATTCGAATCTTATCTAAGACATGCAGTAACTCTATCAGGACTTTTCAGCTGTAGGTGAATTAACTTTCTTGTATGGTGGAGTAGCAGAGTTTTCTTCCTGAAAATTCTGGGTTTTTATCCTCCATGACAAAGTAGTCAAAAATTGTATGCATTGGACAGAACATAACAGACTATACAGGTAGGATTAACTGTCCTGCCATAGCATAATTAGATTTCTAAGAAACCAAGTTAATTGGCTGTGACCAACCACTGAACCCAACACATTGTAGTGGCAAAATTATATGAAATTATGTTTGTAGTGTGTAAGCCCAAAACTGGTCAGTCTCTCAAACTTGTGCATACCTTTTGACACAAACACTGAATGTTTATGAAAGGAATGATGTAAGTTTATCATAAACATCATATTGCTCTTGTGAAAATGATAAAGTATCAACAGTTGGAAATTACTTTCTGAACAATTTCATATAGCATTTTATATAAATAGTTGAAAGAAATTTCTAGCTGATATCAGTCTTATGCATGTTGTATTACTGTAATTTTCAATCTTAAGTTCAAGACTGGTTGATGAAAAAGAAGAATCGGTATTCTTCTCTGGCTCGGGCTTCCATGAAATGTGGTACTTACAATCTCTTATTAAAATTTGTCAAGTTGCTCCATTTTTTTTGGTCTATTTTAATGGCAAAGTTAGGAAATACAAAATTATGTTTGCGATAGTCCAGTGTACAGTATGCCAAAAACAGCAAGTTCAGTTATTGTCTTGAATAGGTCACTATCTAAGAATTTATGTTTATGTTTGTAGTGTATTTAGTAGAAGTTGGTTATTTATGACTTCATAAATCACATGTGGAGATTTTAATTTTGTTTATTTTTATAGGTTATAGTTTTGCGAGAACTGGCAGTTTCCACTCCAACTTTCTTCTTTCAGCAAGTACAGCAATTTTTTGATTGCATATTTAATGCAGTTAAAGATCCAAAGGTATGTAGTTAGCTGTTGTTGAAAATATTTGTTTTGACATGATTTCCATGTATTGTTCAATTATTTCATCTTATCTTGTAAAATAAATACTAATTTATAAGTTATGCCACTACTCGATCTGAAAGAAAGCTTCATCTATAGTCAGTTTTTCATTCATTTATATATTCACAGCATATGTCACTAAAGTTTATATTTTGGTGCAGGTTTAGTAAGTAGTTACTGGGCAGTTGCAATTCTGTAAATTCCAGATTTTGGTACATTGAATAAGAGATTGGATATCAGATTAAAAAAAAAAAAAAAAAGTACAAATGTAAAGATATAAGGTAATAAGTGGTGTGCTGTGGGGTTCTGTTCTTTTGATGTGGCTTATTTTACAAATGATTTAACATTAGGAAACGTTATGCTGATCCAGTGTCCTTTTTGAGAAGATTAGTTAAATAGATAGCATCTTTGCTTTCCAAATGCTGTTGGCTTACATTCCACTGTGTGTGTGTGTGTGTGTGTGTGTGTGTGTGTGTGATGTTTTGTGAAAGTCTTTAAGTGATAGACAATTTTTATTGCTCAGTGTGATTCTGCCATACCACTTATTGGGGGACTGAAGTGGTATAAATATTCTATTTCTTCTTTAGAGTGGAGTTTCCAGATTATCTACCCCTTAAGCCTATCTTTGATACTAAATGTGCTGTAGATTATAAACTTTCATGGGTGGAATTGACATAAAAGACTGCTGGTTCTTTTTATATGTCACTATGTCAACATCTTTTTTTTTATGTTTGAATTTCACCTTTGGGGTGCTTAAGGGTCAAAGCTGTATAACTGAGAGGAGACCTCCACATAGCCTTTAAAGGAATGCAGAGAACCGACCAGGGCTTCTGACCTAATGTCCAATCCTCACCTTCTCGTGGTGCACCCTGTTGGGTATCTACTTGGATACTGAACGGACGAGGATGGGCTGGCAATTTGGGATTTAGCCGACCAAATTTTCTTATTGGTTAAACCAACATATAGAATGATGGTACAACATGACAAAATTTCATGCCGGCTGGGGTGTCGCCCGGTTAAACAAGACCCCCATTTTCGTCAGGGAACCAGGGCGAACAGCGAAAAGTCAGCTACTGGAACAAATCTGAAAATAAACCCCAACTCAATATCGCCAGAGTTAAAGATCAGTACTATCAACATAAGAAGCCTGAATGGCAAAGAAATGGAGCTAGCTGAGGAATTAGATAAGTACCACATCGACATAATAGGGGTGACTGAAACAAAAAAGACCAAAAGTGGTGAGATCTTTCTGAGCAATAAATACAAAATGTTATATTCAGGCAATGACAATCAAGGAAAAGAAGGAGTAGCCATAGTATTCAACACAAAATATGAGGCTAATCTTGAATGGCAGGCAGTCTCAAGTAGAGTAATGTGGGCAAATATGAGAATGGGGAACTGGACAATGAGACTTATTTGTGCCTATGGTCCCACAGAAGGTTCTACTAAGGTAGAAGTGGAGGAATTTTTTGAGGCTTTAGAAAAAGCAACTGACACAATGAAAAATGAAAAGTTGGTCCTTGTTGGGGATCTAAATAGCAGAGTAGGAAATAATTGTGAGACATACAAAAATATTTTGGGAAACTTTCGAGAAAAGAGCAAAGCTAATAATAATAGCAAATATCTGTTGGATTTCTGCTCAGGACATGGACTGGTTATTACTAACACCATGTTCCAACATAAAAATGTGCACAAATTCACATGGAGAGAAGAGGCTAGGAATAAGAAAAGTCTCATTGACTATGTTATTGTTGATAGTGATGTTTTCTCCCTGGTGCAGGACACCACAGTGGATAGAGGATTTGAAATTGGAAGTGATCACTATTTAGTCTTGAGCAGGATAAAATTGAATTTCATATTGAAAAGAATGACATGTAAGAAAGTTTTAAAGCGAATAAAAGTTGAGCAGCTCTCAGATGTGAACTGTAGACTAAAATACAGAAAGATTATTGAAAAGAAAATGAAAGAGTTTGAGAACAGGAATCAAACCTTGGAGATTCAGTGGCAAACTCTGAAGAAAACATTGATTGATTCTGCCAGAGAGGCATGTGGGGAGGTTGTGTGCAAGGATAAAAAAATCAGAAACCCCTGGTGGACACAGGAAGTTAAAGAGGCAGTGAAGAAAAAGAAGAAAGCATATCAAAAGTTCCTGGCAAATAAGTCAGCTTTTGCTCTTACAGAATACAGAGACAAATGTAAGAAAGCTAAGCAGTGGGTAAAACATGTGGGGAGGTTGTGTGCAAGGATAAAAAAATCAGAAACCCCTGGTGGACACAGGAAGTTAAAGAGGCAGTGAAGAAAAAGAAGAAAGCATATCAAAAGTTCCTGGCAAATAAGTCAGCTTTTGCTCTTACAGAATACAGAGACAAATGTAAGAAAGCTAAGCAGTGGGTAAAACTAGCTAAACAAAAGTCATGGGAGGACTTTGGCAAGAATATAGAAAATAAATATCAAGAAGGTGGCAAAGTATTCTGGAGCTTGTTGAAGAAGCTTTAGAATGGAGGAAAGAGTGCTGTAAAAGGAATTAGAGATGATAAAGGTGACATGAAAACGGGAGTAAAAGATATCCTTGAAGTATGGAGTAATTACTTTGAAAAACTGCTAAATGAAACAAGCAGTGATGACGGCACAGTGGTAAAAAACACTGCCCAGGCATGCAGTCAGGAATACATATCCATACTTGAAGTAGAAAAAGCCATCAAAGGCTTGAAATGTGGAAAGGCAGCATACTTCAGCAATTCGCCCAGAGTCTTACAGTGGCTGCACTGCATAGTTCAGAAAGCCTGGACAGAGGGACGAATTCCTGATGATTGGAGTAGAGCTCTCATAGTACCCATATATAAAAAGGGAAATAAAACTGCATGTGAGAATTACAGAGGTATTTCCCTACTGAGTGTTCCTGGCAAGATGTATGCAAGTATACTTGAGAAACGGTCGAGAAGAATTGTGGAAGAAAAGCTTGGTGAAGAACAAGCTGGATTCAGGCCAAATAGAGGCTGTCAGGATCAGATCTTCACTTTACGACAAATAGGCGAGAAAGCATGGGAATATAACAAAGATCTGTATTTAAGTTTTGTTGATCTGGAAAAGGCATATGACAAGGTGCCAAGAGAGAAGCTATTCAATACGCTGCAGTTATATGGTGTGAATGGGGCATTATATCAAGCAATACTTAGTCTTTATTTGAGTTGTAAGTCAGCAGTTAGAATTGAAGGAAGTACAGGAAGATGGTTTAATGTTAAATCTGGTGTGAGACAAGGATATACATTATCCCCTCTGTTATTCATTATCTATATGGATCACATTATGAAGGAAAGTGGTTTTAAACCTGATATCAAAATTGGAGATGTTTATGTCAGCTCTTTGCTTTATGCAGATGATGTTATACTTCTAAATAAATCTGCTACAAGTCTGCAAGATTCTCTGACTAAATTGAATAGCTGTTGTAATAGATATGGTATGAAGGTCAGCAATAAAAAGACAAAGACAATGAAAATAGGCAGAATCATTGAAAATGTCAAGTGTGTTGTGAATGGAGAACCTGATAGCTGAAATGTTTTACTTGTTCCAACAAGTAAAACATTTCAGCTATTTAGGCACGATTTTTACTGAAGATGGTAAATTAAATATAGAAATAGACAACAGAATCAGCAAAGCTGGTATGGTGGGAAGTCAATTGAATAAATTCAAATGGAATAAGAGAGAAATTAGTTGGAACACTAAATTATCTGTATATAAGACAGTGTTCAAACCAGTTTTAACTTATGGATCTGAGAGCTGGGTCAGAAGTAAAACACTTGACCAAAGACTAGAGACCACAGATATGAGAGTCCTGAGAAAGATTATATGTGTGAACAGATGGCATCAATGGCAATATCATATTAATAACGAGGATATTAGGAAAGAACTTGACATTGTCAGCATCCAGGAATGCGTTAGCAGAGCTAAACTCAGGTGGTATGGTCATTTAAACAGAATGGGCGAGGAAAGATTAGCAAAACAAGTGTTCTCTGCCAGGTTGGCAGGAAAACGACCCAGAGGAAGACCAAGATATAGGTGGATTGATACAGTACAAAGTGCCTTAGACGATAGAAATATAAGATCTGATAATATTGGAGTCTTGACAAGTGACAGTCTGATTTGGAGGAAAATTGTAGATAGGAAATTAATAATGATGTAATTTTTTTCATGTAGTACTATCATATCCTGTACACCCCTTGAGGGTACATGGCAGGAATTTGATGATGATGATTTCACCTAAAGGATAGACATGAATGTAAAGATGGAATTCACAAATTGTATGAGACTACAAGGTGTGACACTTAAATTCCTAGAATGGCCTCATATTATCATGGATATTGTGAGCAGTCAGACAGAACCATGTGACTATGCATGATTGGACATATCTGTGCTATTGCCTTGAATCATATCAAAACAATCCAGCTAGTAGTTGACAAGCTGTGGTAGAGTGTGCACATTACTGCAGCTTGTCAATATCCAAAAACATTTCTGGAAGATGACTTCCAGAAATGTTTTGAACAATGACGACATTGTCTATCTTAAGTGCATTGCTGTACAAGGTAATTATGTTAAAGGTGATAGTAGCCACTACTATCACCTTCAGTTGCTCCAAAGACTATAAACTCCTGGATACTTTAGGCTCTCATGATTTGGTTTAGGTGTACTGAATAAGGAATGGAGTTTGGATAGAGGAGTAAAAGAAGTGCAGCTTTTAAATTTCTTGAAAATTTTGATAGTAGTAGTAGTAGCAGCCACTACTATCACCTTCAATTGCACCAAAGACGATAAACTCCTGGATACTTCAGGCTCTCATGATTTGGTTTAGGTGTACTGAGTAAGGAATGGAGTTTGGATAGATGAGTAAAACAAGTGCAGCTTTTAAATTTCTTGAAAATTTTAGCCAACTTTGGTGAAACAGAGCTGATATATGGTATAGATTTAAAGCCTTTTACATCAGTACAGTGAGTAGGTGGATTATTAGCTTACAAATAGTCTGCATAGGATGGCTGTTTTTCTGAAAGGTTGTAAGAAGAAAATGTAGTTCTTTGGTAATCTCGTCTTCACTGAGAAGGGATTGAGTATGTTTACCAAATGCAGAAATGATGCCAAGCTTATGAGGCAGATAGTGATGAAATTGTGCATCAAGGTGTCTGTTGGTATATGTGAGTTTTCTATAAATAGAGATATGCCATTTGTTTGATATGCAAGTGAGTTTGGCATCTAGGAACAGGAGAGAACTGTTAACTTCCATTCTGAGGTAAACTGTATTCTCACGTGTTGAGATTGTTCAGAAAATCCTCTAAAGAATTTGGTCCACAACTCCAAATTAAGAAAACACCATTAATATACCTTTATCATAACTTTGGCTTTAATGGGAAGGAATTGGCTGCTTTTTCTTGTAAGGTTTCTAAATATAAATTTGCTAATATAGGAGGTAATTGATTAACCATAGCCAAGCTGAAGTTCTGTTTGTGAATAGTATTTTTAAAAAGAAAGTAACCAGAATGTATGCAATGGGTCATGAGCGACACAACTTTTTTTGTGACAACTTATCTTTTAAAAGAATTAAAACCACTTCTGTAGGCACATTAATATAGAGGGAAATAACCAAAACTTTCCATAGTTTCATATTTTTGAAGCTGCATGTCTTTACCAGTTGAAAAAAAAGTATTAAAAATTCTTGAGAAAGAAGATGGTTGAGTCTATGAAACTAATTAAAACTTTGACCAAATGTTTCAAAGCTTGTATGTGGAAGAATCAATGCCTTCTATGATGGTCTTAGTGAAGTGTTTTCGTTATGTATTTTAGACACCATATAATCAGGGGATGAGAGGATGAAGTGAAATAAAGGTTAATCTTAAATTTCTAGGCAATTCCGTAGTGGTTCTCAGGAGATTATTAGTGCAGTTATGAAGTTCATGAGTTGGATCCCATTCAAAAGGCAGTAAAACAAGCTTGTAATTGTAGTCAGTTGTATCCATGAGTACCGTTGCATTTCCTTTCTCAGACTTTATTATTACAATGTATACCATCACAGATCACTACAATTGCAAACTTAATGTTTTGCTATAAATTAAAGATGCCAAGAAATTATATTCTTGGTTTAATCCTTTATCCAAGTGTAGGCAAACAAAGTTTGTACGTGAAGTAACTTCACGACTTGGCAACTGGTATATAGAGGCTAATGATTTCATATCACTTGCCTTAGTATCCCTTAATACAAAACGCATATCCTTACGGACAGGTATAATACTATGCATTTTGGGAAGGGTCACTACCCAGACTGGTTTCGACCTTTATTGAAGTCTCAATGTTTTGCTGCAAGATAAATCCACTTATAGTATAAATGAGAGAGATCCTACTCAAAGCCAGCTCAGCAAATTGAATTAATTGTTAAATCAAGCATATTCCTTAGACACTAATGCTATAGAAAAGTCGCAGATTCATTATTCTTGTTCCCCATGTAATAATGGTCTTTCTAAGGTACACAAATCTAGTTATCCAACAGTTGATTGCATAGGATCTTCTGCTTATTTTGGCAAAATATCTTTTAAGACTTCTACGAAACTTCAGTGGAAAAACCAAAACTTTTATATCAAAAATAGTTTTAACTTCAAAGAAAAAAAATGAAAGATCTTCATCTTCAAGAATCTGAAATTATGGTTTCCTTTGATGTAATTTTACTGTTTACAAATATACCACTTTTCAAGGAACTCTACAGCAGGGGTCGGTAACGCAGGGCTCGCAAGCACCTCAGTGCCCACCACTGTGTCAGATATTGAAGCTTTGAACAACCTTCAAATTTTTTAGTGTGCATGCGAACCGCACATCACCAGTTATGGGTTATGCACTTCTGTTGCACTAGGCTAGTAGCCTGAATTCTTGTCTAGAGTGAGTGACAATCAGTTGTTTATTTGATGTGTTTCTAATAATTTTATATATTTATATTATATTTTTTACAACCCATAATGGATAACATAAAGAAAAAGATTTTTATTAAGAAAATGTGCACTTAAAATATATTCTTACTGCTTCGACATATTCATGTGAATCTCTTTTTTCAAATATGAAGTATTTGAAATCCAAGTGTCGATCATGGTTCAATGATTTTCATTTAGGCCACTGCTTAAAAACTGGAAATTTCAGTTACGTGCCAGATTATAATAAGTTAGCAGAATATCTGCAATGTGAAATATCACATTAATTTAAAAAAAATTAAAAAAAAAATTTTTTTAAGTACATAAGTTTGTAAGTGGAATTTTGTATTAACAAATTAATTTAAAACGAATATGTATTGAATGTACTTAAGCTTACAACTTCCTCTCCAGCAAAATTAAGCTAAAGTATCCTTTGTTATAAGCCAGCCAGTGAAAAGGTTGCTGACCTCTGTTCTACAGCTTTTATAAGTAAACTTCCCTGATGATATTGTCAACTCAGGGAGTTCCACAGATGGAACTGTGGAACTCCATGCATCACCAAATTAGTATGAGTACAAGTCAAATAATTATTATGGGGGACTTCAACTATGGAGATATAGACTGGAAGGATGAAAGATCACATGGCAGGAAGTAAATAGAATTTATACACCTGCTAAGAGATAATTACTTAAGGTAATATGTGATGGAGGGGACTAGGGATGGGAGAGTATTGAACTGGTCATAGTATCAGAAGAGCTATCCATAACCACGGTGTCCAATTGGAGGTGCCTCTGATTGGTCACTTTGCAGTCTTCACTTCAGAAATTGTAAAACATGAGGAATATTCTGTCAAGAAGAGGGGGGAGGGAGTATATATGTGTGGAACTACAAGGCAGGTGATTACGACAAACTTAGGAAGAAGCTTTTAAGGATGTTAGTAGTGCATGGGATATAGGTAAGGGTCATCTAGAAGAAGTGATATTAAATTGTATACCTAAGGTAAGAAGGGTTAATCAGGTAGGAGTTAGATGAATGAATAATATCATTAAGCATTAGCTGCAGAAGAAGAAAATGCTGAGGAGGGTATATAAAGAGAAAGGTGACTCATGAATAGTACAAGGCTCAGGCAAGAAAGGTGACCAGCATAGCAAGAAGGCAAAATCAGATTATGAGAAGAATAACCAAGCAGACCAGAGGAAATCCCAAAGAGTTCTTTCATTATGTGGCAAGTAAGAGGAAGAATGATTATGGAAGATTAACCTTAATGAGTGATGATGGTCACAAGGAGACAGAAGCAGATAATATAATTGAGGTACAAATTACTGAGTGACCACTCTGCCAGGGTATATCATCCTAGTGAGGTTACTGCTTTAACATATGTGACAGACACTAATGTGGGAACAGAGGTGGATGAATTGGAGGTTCTTGGTATATTGCAGAATCTCAATGTAAATATAGTAGTGGGATTAGATGGAATATCAGCTAGAGTTTTGTGAAAATGTGCAAGGGAACTGGCTATGTCTTTAATTTAAGTCTCAGCTCTGGTAGAGTTTCAAGGGAATGAAAAGAGGACAAAATAATCCCCTTGCATAAGGCGGTTCTATGACTAGTGTAGCAAATTATAGACCCATCAGTATCTCATGTGTGGTGATAAAAGTACTAGAAATATTGGTCAACAAGAGAATTCAAAATGGATAGATAAAAATATGATACTGTATAAGGGTCAACATTGCTTTCTGAAGCCATTTTGACCTAATGTTGACCATGTTGATCTAATTACTAAGGCATGACCTAATCAGATAAATTTGCTGAATTTTGCAAAGACATTTGACAGAATACCCCATGGAACTCTGTTATGCAAATTATAACAAATGGGGATGATATGACACTAGTTAAGTGGATAAGAGGGTGGCTGCTTCGTAGATATCAAAAAGTGGTATATGGAGGGGCAGAATCTAGGTAAAAACAGGTGCTAGCAGTGTGCTGCAAGGTTCAGTGTTAAATGATATAGGAAATAACTGAAAGGAAATATTCATTTCCTTTCAGTTGCAAGCATGGAGAGCTTGCAAGATTATTTAAATAAGTCAGTATGGACAAAAGATAATGGGTGTCAGTTTAATGTAGAGAAATGTAAAGTTATGCATTTTGGGATTACAAGCCATGTATCACATTGATG
Source organism: Typopeltis vanoorti (assembly GCF_054136105.1). Taxonomy (NCBI): domain Eukaryota; kingdom Metazoa; phylum Arthropoda; class Arachnida; order Uropygi; family Thelyphonidae; genus Typopeltis; species Typopeltis vanoorti. The sequence continues at coordinate 114,562,847 of NC_143550.1, read as the reverse complement.
GTGATACTGTATTCCAGGAAATAGATGAAGCTAGAGATTTAGGGGTGGTGCTAGATAGAGATTTAAAGTTTAGAGGACATATTGCTAAGGTAGCCCATAAGATTACTTGACTATTGAAGAACACATGATTGTTGTATTTGTTGGCTTCATCTGTGTTTAATTCTGAGATATCTTTTCTACTCCTACTAGTAGAGATGTGGAAGTTATTTTTCTTTATAAGGCCTTGATATGCCCACATCTGGATTCACAAGAAACCCAGGGGGACCACACTTGAGCACAGTTCCATGGGTTTCTTGTGAATGAGGAAGCTCATTCACTAACCTGTGGAATGTTTCCTCATAGGGAACATTCCACAGGTAAGTGAATGAGGATAGATTGATAGTGTATGGATTGCAGAAGTTGGTTGATAGGAGAAAAAGAGGAGATATGATAGAAACATTTAAGTTGCTTAAAGGGTTTTGGAGAAATTGGTCAAGAGCAAAATACAGGAATGGGCAGATTGAAATGGGATATTGTTGTATTTGTTGGCTTCATTTGTGTTTAATTCTGAGATATCTTTTCTACTCCTATAGTTTTTAGATGATGTGGTGGCCTGGTTGGCCGAGTGGCTAGCATATCTGCTCTCCAGCCAAAAGGCTGTGGGTTCGAATCCCGCCGTGGTATGGATGTTTGTGATTGTCTGTGAAAATAATAGTGATGGTGGTGGGCAGTAGATGGCACTGGTGTAGATGATGATGATGGTAGTTGTGGTTCATTGTAGTTGGCAGATTGAGTGGTGTAGAGTAGAGTAGTTGTAGAGTCTTTGGACTCCCTGGAGGTTTTGCATAATAATAATAATAACCCAAATTGGAACTATTGATTTCACATTTAATTCACCTTGTGTAAGAGGTCAGTTGGTTAAATTTATAACCAACTTGTCACTTATCTGGATGTGAGTAATGATTGAGCTTTGTTTTGACTTTGCTTTCTAACAATTAAAATTTCTGAATTAGTTTAAGGCTTGCATTTGAAATGAGCTCTTTTGACTGAAGCTAAAGATATTGCAGTGATCCTTCTTGAGAACATTTTTAAGCCATTATCAAGATTTTTAATTTAAAAGATCTTGAATTTGATCTTTATTCCATATTAAAGATCTTGAATATGTCAATGAAGATTTATTAATATGTCAATTATACCAGGCATGGTATAATTGACATATTAATAAATCCTTCCTTGCTGTTAGATATATCCTGTACCTTGTGAAAAATTTAATGTTCTTTCTTCCTTTAAAAGTAGGAATAGCATTAGTTTTGCAATATTAGTTAAGAAATTTTAGTCTATTTTGTAAACTAGCTGTCTTTAAATGAAGCTTACCGTATCTTTCTGGTATTTCATGCCTTAGAAGTTAGATTAACCTCTTCATATCAGACATATTTGTAAAGCTAACACATTTAAAATTTACTGATATGTCTGACACATTTTTTTAAAAAGAATAATTAGTAACTGCTATACAAAGAAATACTAGAATATATTATTTTAAACTTTCTTTAAAGAAAACTTAAAGATGTTTTAATAAATTGAAAGGAATTTATTAAAGGAAACTAATCATTACTAATGGTTTGTAATAAAATTAAGTTTAAATTTTTGATTTCAGCCAGTGATTCGAGAAGGTGCTGTAACTGCATTAAGGGCAGCCTTAGTTGTAACTGCACAAAGAGAAACCAAAGAGACCCAAAAACCCCAGTGGTATAAGGTAAGTAATAAGTCATATTTCGAGACTAAATTTTACTATGTTGTTATATTATTTGGATGTTATAATTCAGTTTATCAGCTCAGTGATATTTTCTGATATCAGGTTTCATATAATATTTGCATAGAGCAGTGGTTCTTAACTGGTGTTTCCCGGAACACTTATGTTCTGTGAACCGGTTACAAGTGTTCCGCTAGCGAAAGAAGTCACATGACACAGTTCTGAGTGTAATTAATACATCGAGTTGTGAATTTTCCTTACAAGAAGAAGAAAAGTTAGTTACCTTGTCAATGGATCGTACTCTAAAGAATGAAATTCTTTGAAATAACTCTTGAGGAATTTTGGATTTTTGTCCAAGCCAAATACCAGTTCTCTTCACAAGGGCACTGAAAGTTTTGTTACAGTTTTCAACATCATATTTATGTGAGCTCGGTTTCTCAATATTACCAATATAAAAACTAAAAATCATGAAAGACTTACTAATAGAGACAAAGAGATGAGGGTAGCTATATCATATATTAGACCTGATATTGCTGAAATCTGCAAAATCCGACAAGCTCAAGTATTGCATTAAAATAAGTTCCATTTTTTATAAAAGTCAAGTCGATGCATATTTTTATTATTAGTTTTATGACCCTAATGCTTTTGATGTTCCCCATATTTTTCTTATAATTAGAAAGTGTTCTGTGAGCTCAAAGGTTAAGAACCACTGGCAGCTTTAGTTTAATCTTCTTATGTAATACAAAACATGTTAAGCTGTTTGTTGAATTCTGAAATTCTCCTCTTTCCCACTATATAATATTGGAAAAAACAAGTGACGATTTTTATTTATATTTCTTACATAAACGTGCAGTAGTTCTTTCTTCTTTCAATATCTTAAGCAATTGACTTTTTTCTTTCATTAGTTAAACTCTACACACATATTTATAATAATAAATATGTGTGTAGAGTATCGTTTAAATCCATGTAATTGTGTTCAGGTGGTTTAAATAGTGAGTTACATGACATCTGATTAAGTTAGTTCAGAAGACAAGAATAATTGGATGCTAAGATGATAAACAACAAAGCTGGAACTGTTGCTACTACTCTTTGATAACCAGGGACAGTATGATTAATGTAATTGATGTTTAGTTCCAGCCACTATATATTAAAAACTTTATTTTTGAGTATGTTGCTATGCTTCTTAAATACCATGTTGTTTATTTGTCATTTCTCCACTATAAAGTTATTTATTATATTAAATTTAAGAACTATATTAATTTGGTCACTAATGGACTGATAATGTGCAATAATAACCTTTTTAAAGTTTATATTAGTTGGAATTTTATTTTTTCCCATTATTAACCATACATTAATAAATGTATGGTTAATAATTTGGACAAGACATCTTGCACCATAGCATCCTGCACTTCTTTCCCTTCCCCTGCAGAAAACTTAAATTTTTTTTTTTTTTTTTGCAAAGTGGGCAAACTGGCCCTAGAATATGTGTACTATTAATGGCTATGCTACGCTAGCCTCAATGCCATAATTGCACTAGTGTAACTCAAAACAACCCAATCCAACTTGATTTTGCATTACTATAATAATGTTGAGATGGTCATACATTCTAGTATTATTCATGCTAAGCTAGAATATTTCACTGAATTAGTGAATACTTTGTATGTGTAGGTGTACACACACTTAATACTGATATATTATTTTAAAGCTGTAATTATGATTTTCTGAACTGTTATATAACTTCTGTAATATTTATAGCAATGCTATGAAGAAGCTACTAAAGGGTTTGAAGATATTCTTTTGAGAGAGAAAGGTGTAAACAGAGATGACAGAATTCATGGCTCACTGCTGGTTGTTAATGAGCTGTTGCGATGTAGTAATATAGAAGGTGAGGTAAGTATCGTTTATTTTTCTTATTAGTGATGCAGAAGCATATAAAGATTTTAGGCTGTACAGTGTTTCGGCAAAATAATGCTGTTATTTTAAATGCAATTACATTGATCCCTCAATTATCTGACCTTCAAATGAACAAACCTTCAATTAACTGACACTTGAATGGAATGAATTAGTGTGTCAACTACTACTGATATAGCACAATGTAATTGTGTCTCAATTATTCCAGCCCCCTTCATTTCTCTGACTAGCAAATTCCTCTCCCCCTGTGGTTGGGTAATTAAGTGATTACTCTATTTTTATTTTTGAAATAAATTGTTGATGGTTATTCAGTCTATTCAGATTTTTTGTGTATATGGGTGTTTTATGATATGCAAAATTTGAGTCAGTAATTTAGGTGCAGTGCAAATTTAGGCTAATTTTTCATGCTGATCTACCTAATTATAAATGCTTCAATTAATCATTTCCTGATTGTATATATCATGAAATGATGATTGCTCGATACATTTAACAAGAGGTATAGAGGCTTCTCTGATAGTGCGACTCTGATTTCCATTCTAATCACTCCAGTTTTATATTCTATCGTTAGCCAGCCTATCTAACGTCTTCATCACTATTTGATATACACATTGGCTTACAGTTGGACACCACTGACTTGGATTCTCTCTTATGCAGTGGCACTACTTCTTCTTCTGGGACCGTTTTTGTTGCCCAAATTCTTATGTTGAACAAGCAAGTTGAGCACTATCAGCTCTTTCGCACATTTCCATAACATAGGTGGTGATATCCCATTCAGTCCAACAGCTTTATTGACATCAAAGTTTCTTAATATTCTAAACACTGTCAGTCTTCTGGCTCCTTCCTATTGTTAAACATTACTTCTCCCCCTCCCCCACGAAATACACCAAACATTTCCATCACATCTTCAGTAGATGTGACCCCTGTTCCATTTCCTGCAAATTCAGTTGGTCTTCCACATATTCATCTTTCTCCTACTAGCAACATAACTGTAGAATTCTCTATTCTCTGTTCTGCTTTACTGCTTCAGCAAAGCAGTAAAGCAGAACAGAGATTTCCTCTTTTCATATGCCAGTTTCTTCTTCCTCACTGCTCATCATCCTCATAGCCTTTGCCTTATACTCCTCATGCTGCTGAGAGATACCCTATTGTTTATCAGAAGCTCCTGCATAATTTCATTCTTCATTGTCACCCCTTACTTTATTTCTCCTCCTAATCTTAGGAATACAATCTGGCATTGTTGTAAGTAACCATTCCTAGCCTAGAATAATGCAAACATTGTGGAATTGCAAAAGGCACTAGGAAATGCTTAGAATTACTCTTCAAAGAGTTATCATGCATAACTGGTACACCACCGATTTTCTGACACCCTTGGTTTCAGAGCCTTGTCGAATTAGCTGTTTTATCAGACTAATTGAGGTTGTTTAATAATAATTCATCAGTACACCTCTGGTCCACTAATTATACTTCTCTCATATCTGTAAGGCACCATGAAGGCTAGTAACTTAAATATTAAATGTAAATTAAATATGTATTAAGTGATTAAATGAAACCCAATACTATAAATGATAGCAAAAGTGGATATGGACTTGTGCTTATACTTGACACCACGTGAACTGGATCTGATTTAGAAGGCCTTAGCTAGGATTAAATATAAGCAAAATAAGCTAAAAATTGCTAAAAATCAAGGGATTCCCATCAAGTACAAATGTAAATAATTAACAATCTCTCTAAAAGAAAAAGAAATTATTTTTTAGCCAATGCAAATGCTATGTATTAATTGAATGTATACATTTCATACCATGCACATTGAATTCCTAAAGAGGTTGGCGCAATTCAGTATTATTCCTTTAAGTCAGAGAATTCACAGAATTATGTACTGTTCAATGTTTTTTTTTTCACTTGTTTATATTATAAATTAAAGATTCCAAGAGATTATATTCTTGGTTTAATCCTTTATCCAAGTGTAAGCAAACAATGTTTCCACATGAAGTATCTTCACTACTGGCCTACTTGTATATAGAGGCTAATGACTCCATAATGCAAAGTGCACACACACTTTCAGATATGTATAATGCTAATTGGTATGTGTGTATAATTGTAAGATGTGTATAATATGATTTAAATTATTATCATCATTATTATTACTGGCTACTCCAAGAAGTCCTTAGACTCATCGAGGGAGGCCCTAAACATCATGTCAAGAACTATCCAACATGTATATATTGTGCTTTGCTTTAAACTCATTCATAGTCATGGCACCCACAACAGACTCTGGCAACCTATTCCATTCATTCACCACCCTCCAAACAAAAAACCCAATTCTAAAACCCTTGCTAACTACACTCTTACTCAGTTTCCATGGATGGTCCCTAGTTCTCCCACCACAAAACCTGTTCTGAAAAACTTCCTCTGAATTAATCTTGTTAAACCCCTCAGTAATTTGCATATCTCAATCATATCACCCCTTTTCTGCCTGTCAACCAGTTTCTGTAACCCACAAATCTTCAACCTTTTCCCGTAAAGTTCATTCTATAAGGTTCATTACCTGCTGCCATCTTGGTCACTTGCATCTGGGTCCTCCCCACTTCCTCCTCATCATCAAGAAACTCTAGCACCTAGATCCTTGCACAATAGTCAAGATTGGATCTTATCAAGATTCAATAAAGAGGAAAAATAACCTACTTGTCTCTGCTCATCAAAGTATTCTTCACTAACCAAGTAATCCGATGAGCTGCTTTAGCCACTTTTGCTATGTGACCTAAACTCCATATCCACTTCTTCTTCTTCTGCAGCTTCTCCCACTTAAGTGGGGTCACTGTTTGTAATGAGTCTCCTCCACACCTTCCTGTCTTGGGCTGTCACCACATCCAAGTTCTTCATCTTCAAGTCCTCTTCTACCAGCTCCCTCCATCTCTTCTTTGGCCGCCCACGCTTCCGCCTTCCTTGCACATCCATCTGCACGACCCTTCTTCCCACATATTCGTCCTCCCTCTTCATCACATGACCAAACCATCTCAACCTTGCCTCCTGTATTTTCGCTCCTAAGTTCATAACTTTCACTGTTCCCCTGACATAGTCATTTTTCAGACGATTCTTTCTGGTCACACCGCACATCCACCTAAGCATTCTCATCTCTGCTACTTCCATCCTGCTGATATTATTTTTCCTCAGGGCCACAGTTTCTATAGCATACGTCATAGCTGGCCTCACTACTGTCCTATAAATTTTGCCTTTCAGATTGATTGGCACCTTCTTATCGCATAACACTCCAGCCATCTCCCTCCAGTTCCTCCCACCTGCTTGTATCCTGCATCCCACTTCCTTCTCAGCTCCTCCATCTTCTTCCACTGTTGAACCTAAGTATCTAAAGTCTCTCACCTTCCTGATGACATTTCCTTCCAGCTCCAGATCTGTCTCCTGGCCGCCGCCCACTGCGCAACACATATACTCTGTCTTACTTCTGCTCAGTCTCATACCTCTCTCTTCCAGTACTTTTCTCCATCTTTCCAGTTTAGTTCCCGCTTCTTCTCTTGAATCTACACACAACAAGATGTCATCTGCATACAACATTGTCCAAGGTGCATCTTCTCTCACCTCCTCTGTTACCACCTCCATCACAATATTAAACAGAAACGGACTTAATGCTGACCCTTGATGCAAGCCAACTGTTACTTGAAAACTTTCTGTCTGTCCCAAACAGGTCCGAACACTTGTCTTCACATTTCTGTACATTTCCCGCACCAACCTGACATATTTCTCCGGCACCTTCTTCTCCCTCAGACACCTCCAGACTTCTTGCCTTGGCACTCTATCGTATGCTTTCTCCAGATCAATAAATACCAGATGTAGCTCCCTTTGTTTCTCGATATTTTTCCATCATCTGCCGTAACCCAGAGATAGCATCTGTTGTTGATCTACCAGGCATGAAGCCAAATTGTTCCTTTGCAATCTCCACCTCCTTCCTCAATCTACCATCAAGAACCCTTTCTAGGATCTTCATTGTGTGGGACATCAACTTTATTCCTCTGTAATTTTTACAGTCTTGTGCATTCCCTTTACCCTTGTAGATGGGGACGAGAGTACTCTCCCTCCATTCCTCGGGTATATTTTCCTGTTGGCAAACTTTCATGAACAGGTGCCACAGCAGGTCGATTCCCTCTTCCCCCAGTGCCTTCCATGCCTCCACTGGAATTCTGTCGGGGCCCACCGATTTTCCATTCCTCATCCTCTTCATGGCCTCCGTCACTTCCACTCTACTGATGTTCTGCACCATCCCCTCAGAAGGCTGCCCATCTCCTCTGAGAGTCCTTGCATTTTCCTCATTCAAAAGTCCCTCAAAGTATATTTTCCATCTGTTTCTTATGTCCACATCCCTCCATAATACTCTTCCTTCAGCATCTTTGATCTGCCTCACATGTAAGATGTCCTTTGCTGCTTTATTTCTACATTTCGCTAGTTGGTAAATTTTTCTCTGTCCTTCCTTTGTTTCTAATTGATCATACAGGTCTTGATATGCCATGGCCTTCGCCTGTACCACAACTCTCTTGGCTTCTTGCTTTCTCTCTTTGTACACCTCTCTGTCCTCTTCCACTCTTGACTCATCCCACTTCTGCTTTGCCTTCCTCTTAGCTGTCACTGCCACTTGTACATCATTATTCCACCACCAACCCTCCTCTGCTCTCTAAACTTTCCAGATGTCTCACCAAGCACCTCGATTGCACAGCTCAGGATTACTTTTGAATTATGTTTCCACCAATCCTGTACACTTTCCAGTCCATCCGAAATCCTCTCTAACACCCTCTCCCTAAAACGATTCCTCACACTCTCCTCTTTTAAGCGAAACCACTTAATTGTCTTCATCCCACGGCATCCAGAAGTTCTCCATATCCACTAACTCTCCTAAATCTCTGGCCTTGTCAGTTTCATGGTGTACAGTCCACCAATGTGGTATACAGTTAGTAATCCTTTTACCCCAAAATGCATAACTTGAAACTTTGTCACATTAAACCGATATCCATTATCCTTTGCCCAGTCTGCCAATCTATCTAAATCATCGTGCAAAATTTTGACATTTGTATTAACTATTGCTCTACCCAACTTTGCATCATCGGCAAATAACTGAACAGTTCCTCTCAGATCCTTTCATTAATGTACAAATCAAACAGTAGTGGTCCAAGAACAGAACCCTGCAGCACCCCCACTAGTCCTAGCCTTCTTTTGACTCTTCTCCTGAATAAACTACTCTATCTCTCCATCAACCACCCTTCTATCCATCTCACCAGCCCTATATTCATCCCCACATGCTGCAGTTTACTGATTAGAATTTCATGTGGTACCTTGTCAAAGGCCTTTGCAAAGCCCAGCAGTATCACTGTAAATCCATTACCTTTATCCAACTCAACTATCATCATATTATAAAACGTGAGCAAGTTACTGAGGCATGACCTACCCTTCTCAAAACCATGCTTGCCTCCCTATACAGTATCCCATTTCAATCTACCCATTCCTGTATTTTGCTCTTGCTCTTAACCAACTTCTCCAATACTTTGACAACAACTCCTGATATGCTGATCAATCGGTAATTTGTTTCATCAGTCTTGGAGCCTCCTTAGTGCAGTGGAACTATTCCCCCCCACCACCACCATGACTAACTCAGAGCTGAGACTCAGATTAAACAATATGGTCAAGGGCACTGACAATTTTCTGGCTGCTTTACATAAAACTCATGCTAGTATACCATCCAATCCCACCTGTATTCGCATTAAAGTTCTGTAATATGCTATGTATCTCCATTTCATTTACCTCACCTCTCATATAAGCCTTTGGTTCTCTTGTTCATGCAATATAATCACCTAGGTAACATACTCTTGCAAAGTGTTCACTTAGTAATTCTACTATTTTGACTGATTTGTTTACCTCCCTGCCATCAGCATTCATTAAAATCATTCTTTCTTTTACTTACATCATATCAAAAGAACTATTTCGGATTATCTTTAGCCTTCAGTGCTAATTTCGAATTGACCGAATGGTTAGCATACCTACTCTCCAACCAACAGGTCACGGGTTCAAATCCCACTGCAGCCATGGATGTTTTTGATTGTTTTACCTTGTGTACTGCTATAACTCTTAATATGGCACCGTATGACCTTTGCTGTCCTTGTACCATTAAAACTATAAATCATCATCTTTCTGTCTCTGAAATACCTTTCAGATACCAATTTTATCCATTTTTAAATGTTACTTCTTGCAATATGAACTGCCTATTGCTATTCAGATCTTTTAATATGTCTCTCATGTCCAAGCTCTGACCCAAATATTTCACTTTCTATCTTTCTTTCTTTCTATGGCAATATGGAGTAATGATTTTTCCAAATTTCTTTGGATAATCCTCGACTTGCTGGTCAATTTTTTAGTCAGTGTGTTTCAATTCCATATGTCATGATTGGAAGTATGCAGCTATTGAATATTTTCCTTTTAAGGCATGGCATCTTTCTTTTGAGTATTTATTGTCTTTCCCAAAGATTATCCTACCAAGTTGGATAACTTTTGGGAAAAGGCTACTATATCAATTTCCTGGTGTTCTATATGTACTGGCTTTTTGGAGATGTATTTATTATATGTTATTTTTGTTTTGTCTTGGTTTATATTTAATCCTTTCTTTTTACTTCCTGCATTCAGTTCATTGATCATTTGTGGAATTTTTTTACAGAGTTTCCTAAAGAACAGTGTCATCAGCAAATTTTAGGTTATTTAGTTCTTTCCCATTTCCTATAATTCCTCCATTTTTCCAATCCATATTTTTTAAAATTTTTTTGGATTTTCATAAGTAAATTAGGTGAATTATGTATATGTTTTGTAAAAATTTGTTGTTACTTTTGTAATTTCAGCGGATACGTCAGGACCTAGAAGAACTTATTCAACAGCAAGTAACCCATGAAGTATCTGCACATCGCATACAGTTCTTGAAAGAATTGGGTATGGGCTCTTTAACTCGTAGCTTTCGAGCCTTGCATCAACTCCATCAACATCATCAGCCAGGAAATCAACGAAGTGTGATACTTTCTTCTGTTGTTCGCTACCATAAAGCACTTGGAACATATCCTGGAACAATGCCCTTGAGCCGCAGATTTCCTTTGTATGAAAGTAACACATGCAAGCTGCTAATGATTGATAAGTTTGACTTAGTAAGTGACATTTTTAATCCTTTGAACATGTTAAAAACTTACTTTAGAAAAAAAAAATTTATTTTTAAGAATTTCTCATCACTACTGAAAATAAATTTTGCTAGCTGATTTCATACAAATCTGATTAATGCATGGTTTAACTTATCTGTAGTCTGTATGGGCTGTTGTCTGTATGTCAGTTGTGTGCATGTGCTCTTTGGCCAGTTTGTGTATTATCTGGAATAAAGAATGAAGCATTTCTTTGGAGAAAATGCTTTCCACTTCCATATGATGCTTGTTCCATTTAATTCACCTTCATTAAAAGAAAAAAAAAACCTTGCATCCTTAAGCAGGATTTCAACCTAAATATCAACTTAGAGGCAATTTCAATCTGTTTTATGCATGAGTGCCTCTTATTGCACTTATGTATTGTATACTATGCATCCCTAATTTATGCCCAAAGTTGAAGGTAAAATTGAAGATGGAAGTCACATAAAAAAAGGGGGGGGGGAACAAAACTGGATGTGAGGATTATAGAAGAATGAGTTTTTAAACTGTGAAGGAGAATCTGAAGAAGGACAAGCTGGGTGCAGACTAAACAGGGATTATCAGGATTATTTTTATTTTAATAGAAGTAGTGGTAAAAATCATGAAAAGAAACAAGAATCTGCAAGTTTTGTAGATCTAGAAAAGGCATATGACAAGGAGCTTTTCTTTAAAAGCTGTTCAAAACATTGATTATATGGTGTAATTTTATTTTTTGGTCTGTCTCCAAGCTGGCAACTTATAATTATAAAAGATTTTGGAATTGTTTCCAGGTCTTTAAATGAAAGTTCTCCAAACTTATACTTGGAGTCTCTTTGTTCACAAAGATTGATTTTTATTATTATTGAAAAATTAATGATTACAGAGTAACGCAGTGTTCAAGTAGTATCACTTGCATGTATACTTGAATAAGTACAACAATTTGTATTTATATAGTCTTTATTTTTATTTACAAGTTTCCTAGCTTATGGACTTTTTTTTCTCATCTTTTTTTTCTAATATCTTATCTTTTTTTTTAGTTCATAGTTTTTTTTTTAGTAGGCAGCATGCTTTACGGATATGTGCATTAACAGGTTGGAAGAACTTAAAATTGATGGGAACACATATTTTAAGAGAACTGCAGTTTTTCTATTCACACATAGTCCAGTGCTATTATCATAATTATAGTCTTCTAGCACTACAAATTGTTTCTCAAAGTAGTCACACACATATGACTGAATCCTGTGGCAGTTTAAAATGTCTGTAAAGTTTTCTTACCTACTGTTCTTGGTTTCTTTCTTCTTCTATAGGAATAAAATGCTCTTAGATAATTTTTAAACTATGTCATAATTTGATGAATACGTTCAGTATTCATCAAATTATGAACTCTCACTTTCTTAGCATTTTTGTTTCTTTTAGTATATGATTTGAGGGAACTGTTACTTACAACTGAAGTTTTATGTACATACCTCAATACATCCACATAAGTTTTATGTATCCTATTGAAAGTTTTCTGAAAATTAGCAAGACATTACTTAAACAATATATATATATATATATATATATATTATGTGGGCTTTTCAGCAATTATTTATGAGTCGTATGGTAATACTGAATTGCTATACATTAAATTATAAATTTGATTTTTTTTTTCACATTTGTGTATTGTGTTTAAATAACAGTAAAAATTGTTGGAGAGAAAAAGATGGACACATACAGTAATATTTTGTTTTGTGCATTATATCTTCTTTGTTTTTCTAGGTATGTCAGCAAGTATTAAGATACAAAAATAGTAGAAGTATCCATATTCAACAGATTTTGCTTATAATTCTTCCCCGACTTGCAGCTTTTCAGATTAGTAGATTTTGCAAGAGGTTAGTGTAATCATCTTTATGTTATTATGATCATCATTATTATTGTAGGTCTTTTTCTGAAGTCAAAAGATTTATCACAAGCTAGATATTTCATATAACTGCTTATATCTTCTTCAAGAATAGAAACAATGCAGATGTGTTTACATATAATTAATTAATATAGAATAATTCATCAGGGGTACTTAAGGGTCAAAGCTGTATAACTGAGAGGAGACCTCCACATAGCCTTTAAAGGAATGCAGAGAACCGACCAGGGCTTTTGACCTAATGTCCAATCCTCACCTTCTCGTGGTGCACCCTGTTGGGTATCTACTTAGATACTGAACGAACAAGGATGGGCTGGCAATTTGGGATTTAGCCGACCAAATTGTATTCTTATTGGTTAAACCAAAATAAAAAATGATGGTACAACATGACAAAATTTCATGCCGGCTGGGGCATCGCCCAGTTAAACAAGGCCCCCGTTGTTTTCGCCAGGGAACCAGGACAAACAGCGAAAAGTCAGCTACTGGAACAAATCTGAAAACAAACCCCAACTCAATATCACCAGAGTTAAAGATCGGTACTATCAACGTAAGAAACCTGAATGGCAAAGAAATGGAGCTAGCTGAGAAATTAGATAAGTACCAGATCGACATAATAAGGGGTGAATGAAACAAAAAAGACAAAAACTGGTGAGATCTCTCTGAGCAATAAATACAAAATGTTATATTCAGGCAATGACAATCAAGGAAAAGAAGGAGTAGCCATAGTATTCGACACAAAATACGAGGCTAATCTTCTTGAATGGCTGTTAGTCTCAAGTAAAGTAATGTGGGCAAATATGAGAATGGGGAGCTGGACAATGAGACTTATTTGTGCCTATGGTCCCACAGAAGGTTCTACTAAGGTAGAAGTGGAGGAATTTTTTGAGGCTCTAGAGAAAGCTACCGACACAATGAAAAAAGAAAAGTTGGTCCTTGTTGGGGATGTAAATAGCAGAGTAGGAAGTGATTGTCAGACATACAAAAATATTTTGGGAAACTTTGGAGAAAAGAGCAAAGCTAATAATAATGGCAAATATCTGTTGGATTTCTGCTCAGGACATGGACTGGTTATTACTAACACCATGTTCCAACATAAAAATGTGCACAAATTCACATGGAGAGAAGAGGCTAGGAATAAGAAAAGTCTCATTGACTATGTTATTGTTGATAGTGATGTTTTCTCCCTGGTGCAGGACACCAGAGTGTACAGAGGATTCGAAATCGGAAGTGATCACTATTTAGTCTTGAGCAGGATAAAATTGAATTTCATATTGAAAAGAATGACATGTAAGAAAGTTTTAAAGTGAATAAAAGTTGAGCAGCTCTCAGATGTGAACTGTAGACTAAAATACACAAATATTATTGAAGAAAAAAATGAAAGAGTTTGAGAACAGGAATCAAACTTTGGAGATTCACTGGCAAACTCTGAAGAAAACATTGATTGATTCTGCCAAAGAGGTATGTGGTGAGGTTGTCTGCAAGGATAAAAAAATCAGAACTCCCTTGTGGACACAGGAAGTTAAAGAAGCAGTGAAGGAAAAGAAGAAAGCATATCAAAAGTTCCTGTCAAATAAGTCAGCTTGTGCTCTTAGAGAATATAGAGACAAATGCAAGAATGCTAAACACTGTGTAAAACTAGCTAAACAAAAGTCATGGGAGGACTTTGGCAAGAATATAGAAAATAAATATCAAGAAGGTGGCAAAATATTCTGGAGCTTGTTGAAGAAGCTTAGGAATGGAGGAAAGAGTGCTGTAAAAGGAGTTAGAGATCATAAAGGTGACATGAAAACAGGAGAAAAAGATATCCTTGAAGTATGTAGTAATTACTTTGAAAAACTGCTAAATGAAACAAGCAGTGATGACAGCACAGTGGTAAAAAACACTGACCAGGCATGCAGTCAGAAATACATATCCATGCTTGAAGAAGAAAAAGCCATCAAAGGCTTGAAATGTGGAAAGGCAGCAGGAGTAGATGATATTCGACCAGAAATGCTGAAGTATGGTCCAGTGGCTGCACTGCATAGTTCAGAAAGGGTGGACAGAGGGACGAATTCCTGTTGATTGGAGCAGAGCTCTCATAGTACCCATATATAAAAAGGGAAATAAAACTGAATGCGAGAATTACAGAGGTATTTCCCTACTGAGTGTTCCTGGCAAGATTTATGCAAGTATACTTGAGAAACGGTTGAGAAGAATTGTGGAAGAAAAGTTTGGTGAAGAACAAGTTGGATTCAGGCCAAATAGAGGCTGTCAGGATCAGATCTTCACTTTACGACAAATAGTCGAGAAAGCATGGGAATATAACAAAGATCTGTATTTAAGTTTTGTCGATTTGGAAAAGGCATATCACAAGGTGCCAAGAGAGAAGCTATTCAATACGCTGCAGTTATATGGTGTCAATGGGGCATTATATCAAGCAATACTTAGTCTTTATTTGAGTTGTAAGTCAGCAGTTAGAATTGAAGGAAGTACAGGAAGATGGTTTAATGTTAAATCTGGTGTGAAACATGGATGTACATTATCTCCTCTGTTATTCATTATCTATATGGATCACATTAGAAGTAAAGTGATATTAAACACGATATCAAGATTGGAGATGTTAATGTCAGCTCTTTGCTTTATGCAGATGATGTTATACTTCTAAATAAATCTGCTACAAGTCTGCAAGATTCTCTGACTAAATTGAATAGCTGTTGTAATAGATATGGTATGAAAGTCAGATAAAAAGACAGACAGTGAAAATAGGCAGAATCATTGAAAATGTCAATTGTGTTGTGAATGGAGAACCTATGGAACAAGTAAAACATTTCAGCTACTTAGGCACAATTTTTACTGAAGATGGTAAATTAAATATAGAAATAGACAACAGAATCAGCAAAGCTGGTATGGTGGGAAGTCAATTGAATAAATTCATATGAAATAAGAGAGAAATTAGTCGGAACACTAAATTATCTGTATACAAGACAGTGTTCAAACCAGTTTTAACTTATGGATCTGAGAGCTGGGTCAGAAGTAAAACACTTGACCAAAGACTAGAGACCACAGATATGAGAGTCCTGAAAAAGATTATATGTGTGAACAGATGGCATCAATGGCAATATGATATTAAAAACGATGATATTAGGAAAGAACTTGACATTGTCAGCATCCAGGAATGCGTTAGCAGAGCTAATCTCAGGTGGTATGGTCACTTAAACAGAATGGGCGAAGAAAGATTCGCAAAACAAGTGTTTTGCGAATCTTTCTTCGCCAGGTTGGCAGGAAAACGATGCAGAGAAAGACCAAGATATAGGTGGATTGATACGGCACAAAGTGCTTTAGACGATAGAAATATAAGATCTGATAATGTTGGAGTCTTGACAAGTAACAGACTGATTTGGAGGAAAATGGTAGATAGGAAGTTAGTAATGATGTAATTTTTTTTTCATGTAGTACTATCATATCCTGTACACCCCCTTGAGGGTACATGGCAGGAATTTGATGATGATGATGAATAATTCATCATTATTAAAAAAAAAAAAGGTTTAAAATTTTGGCTTTGTATGGTTTAATGAACAATCAACATGTTATAATCAAGTAACCAACATCTAATATTTGCTTTCACTGAAAACATAACCCCTCATAGTATTGCATTCTTGCAGTGATGTATGATAGATTTTGCACAACTTTGTGTGGAATTGAACATATATGAGCTATTGATTGATGAAGTTGTAAGAGTGCACAGTGTGGAGGTGGATTGTTGGTAGCTGTCCACTTTGAATGAACAAGAATGGACTGGTAATTTAGAACATAAAACATAGTTTAGAACAACAATCCGATAAATTGGATTAGCTCAACACGGAATAAAGACAGACTACAACATTTTTGATCTAAAACACTCCTTCTACATAGATGTTGGTACAAATTTGCATGCTTATTTAAGGAGAGTGCCGAAGCTATGCTTCACCACCCAAACTTGAATCTGAATGACTGCCTTATTCTTATCAAAAAATATGGCAAAGTTTGATTAGAATAACACATCATTAAGGACTTTTTTTTATTCCCATTATGATTGAACCAAGACACACCACATCTGTCTGATGATCTGTTGAGTATGATATAAGTTTTATATATATGTGTGTGTGCAATTTATTTTACACTGTTATGATTAACCTTTTCTTCAATTAAAGCATAGCGCTTATTGATGATTTAACATCATGTGGTTCATTTTATCATCATCATCAAATTCCTGCCATGTACCCTCAAGAGGTGTACAGGATATGACAGTACTACATAAAAAATTTATATCATTACTAACTTCTTATCTACAAATTTCCTCCAAATCAGTCTGTTACTTGTCAAGACTCCAACATTATCAGATCTTATATTTCTATCGTCTAAAGCACTTTGTACCGTATCAATCCACCTATATCTTGGTCCTCCTCTGGGTCGCTTTCCTGAAAACCTGGCAGAGAACAATTGTTTAGCTAATCTTTCCTCGCCCATTCTGTTTAAGTGATCATACCACCTGAGGTTAGCTCTGCTGACAGTGTCAAGTTCTTTCCTAATATTGTCGTTTTTAATATGATATTGCCATTGATGCCATCTGTTCACGCCTCTAATCTTTCTGAGGACTCTCATATCTGTGGTCTCCAGTCTTTGGTCAAGGATTTTACTTCTGACCCAGCTCTCAGATCCATAAGTTAAAACTGATTTGAACACTGTTACACAATTGACTTCCTACCATACCAGCTTTCTTGATTCTGTTGTCTATTTCCATATTTAATTTACCATCAACAGTAAAAATCGTGTCAAAGTAGCTGAAATGTTTTACTTGTTCCACAGGTTCTCCGTTCACAACGCAGTTGACATTTTCAACGATTCTGCCTATTTTCATTGTCTTTGTCTTTCTATTGCTGACCTTCATACCATATCTATTACAACAGTTTTTCAATTTAGTCAGTGAATCTTGAAGACTTGTAACAGATTTATTTACAAGTATAACATCGTCCGCCTAAAGCAAAGAACTGACATTAACATCTCCAATTTTGATATCATGTTTAATACCACTTTCCTTCATATTGTGATCCATATAGATAATGAATAACAGAGGGGATAATGTACATCCTTATCTCACACCAGATTTAACATTAAACCATCTTCCTGTACTTCCTTCAATTCTAACTGCTGACTTACAACTCAAATAAAGATTAAAGTATTGCTTGATATGATGCCCCATTGACACCATATAACTGTAGTGTATTGAATAGCTTCTCTCTTGGCCTTGTCATATGCCTTTTCCAGATCGACAAAACTTAAATACAGATCTTTGTTATATTCTCATGCTTTCTCAACTATTTAAAGTGAAGATCTGATCCTGACAGCCTCTATTTGGCCTGAATCCAGCTTGTTCTTTACCAAGCTTTTCTTTTCCAATTCTTCACAACCGTTTCTCAAGTATACTGGCATAAATCTTGCCAGGAACACTCAGTGGGGAAATACCTCTGTAATTCTCACATTGTTTTATTACCCTTTTTATATATGGGTACTACGAGAGCTCTACTCCAATTATTAGGAATTCGTCCCTCTGTTCAGGCCTTCTGAACTAGGCAATGCAGCCAGTGTAAGACTTTTATATAACCATACTTCAGCATTTCTGGTCGAATATCATCTGCTCCTGCTGCCTTTCCATATTTCAAGCCTTTGATGGCTTTTTCTACTTCAAGTATAGATATACTTGAAGTAGAAATGCATGTTTGTTGAGTGTCTTTTACCACAGTGTTATTACTGCTTGTTTCATTTAGCAATTTTTCAAAGTAATTACTCCATACTTCAAGGATATCTTTTTCTCCCATTTTCATGTCACCTTTGTCATCTCTAACTCCTTTTACAGCACTCTTTAATGACAAATTAAGGTGGAGTCTAACTACTAACCATTTTCTAAATTAGTTATCTTATGACTATTACAATTCCAAAAAGTGCTACCTAAGTAGCACTTTTTGGAATTGTCGGTTATTGTTTAATTTGAGCTTAATATATACTGAAGATGCCTGTGACACACAGGCAAAAATTATACTATTATATAATCTTTGTACGTTAGTTTTTTCCGTTATTAATTTTGTATCGATATGTCTACACATGGTATACCTCTTTTAAAACTTAAAACTGTGGAACAAGTAAAACATTTCAGCTGCTTAATCACGATTTTTACTGAAGATGGTAAATTAAATATGGAAATAGACAACAGAATCAACAAAGCTGGTATGGTAGGAAGTCAGTTGAATAAATTCATATGGAATAAGAGAGAAATTAGTCAGAAATTACACTAAAATTAGAGAGAAATACACTATATTAGCTGTATACAAGACAGTGTTCTAACCAGTTTTAACTTATAGATCTGAGAACTGGGTCAGAAGTAAAACACTTGATAAAGACTAGAGACTGCAGATATGAGAATCCTGAGAAAGATTAGGTGCATGAACAGATGACATCAATGGCAATATCATATTAAAAACGAGGATATTAGGAAAGAACTTGACATTGTCAGCATCCAGGAATGCATTAGCAGAGCTAATTTCAGGTTGTGTGGTCACTTGAACAGAATGGGCAAGGAAAGATTAGCAAAACAAGTATTCTCTGCCAGGTTGGCAGGAAAACGACCCAATGGAAGACCAAGATATAGATGGATTGATACGGTACAAATTTCCTTAGACGATAGAAATATATTATCTGATAATGTTGGCGTCTTGACAAGTAACAGGCTGATTTGGAGGAAAATTGTAAATAGGAAGTTAGTAATGATGTAAATTTTTCATGTAGTACTATCATATCCTGTACCCCCTCACCGCCCTTGAGGGTACATGTCAGGAATTTGATGATGAACATTGTGATGTGAAAAATGAGCCAATTCAATTTTTTCTGCTATGCTTAGGGACATTAAATCATGGGAATGATATACTTTCAGCTATGGGTTCGATTAATAGCAAGGCACTGGAAGCATCCTATCTCTTAAGTTTGTGCATAGCGAAAACAGGAAAAACTCATTCCATCAGGGAAAATTTACTACTTCCAGCTACAAAAGATTTTGATTTGATTCCTCTTTTAAATGACACTGTTGGTTGCAGAATTAATGATATGGCAGGTGATGTAGAATCTCAGTTAATCGAAAGAGTTAAGATCCCTTATTATGCATTACAAGTAGAAGAGACTACTGATGTTACAAATGATGCACAGTTATTGAAAGTTTATTTTTCACTAGGTTAGACTATAATAAATTTGGTTTAATCCTTGCGAGAGCAAATAAAGTTTGCGCCTGAAAATATCTTCAGGACTGAATATAGTGTTGTACTATCTTACCTGGGTATGTAGTGCAACACCAGGGCAACTCTTAGCAAAGGTGGAGCAAGCTACCAACCCTCCTATCCCAGTATCTCCCATAATGCAAAACACATCTCCTTGTGGATATGTATACTGTTATGCATTAAAGGATTGGCCACTACCCAGACTAGTTTCGACCTTTATTGAGGTCTCTTCAGTGGGAGCCAGGCCCAGAGTTGGAGATATCTTCAGCACTGAATATAGTGTTGTACTATCTTACCTGAGTAATTAGTTTAAGTACAAAGTACAAAGTAGTACAAAGGTAAACCTTTTGGCAACTTCCTATAGGTAAAGATGACCTTGCTACTGCTTCTGCCTGGTATCTCCAACTCTGGGCCTGGCTCCCACTGAAGAGACCTCAATAAAGGGCGAAACTAGTCTGGGTAGTGGCCAATCCCTTAATGCATAACAGTATACATATCCACAAGGAGATGTGTTTTGCATTATGGGAGATACTGGGATAGGAGTGCTGGTAGCTTGCTCCACCTTTGCTAAGAGTTGCCCTGGTGTTGCAACACTTACCCAGGTAAGATAGTACAACACTATATTCAGTCCTGAAGATATTTTCAGGTGCAAACTTTGTTTGCTCTCACTGGGATAAAGGATTAAACTAAATTTATTATGATGCACAGTTAATATGCTACATAAGATATGCGCATGATAACAACATTCACGACAATATTCTGTTTTGTAGAACTTTTGTCATCCCAAACAACTGGATAAGAAATATTTTACAGTCTCAAAAATACATAATACACAAAGGGATCCAGTGGGAAAAATGTATGGGCTTCTGTTCAGATGGAGCTCACTCCCTTACAGGAAGTCAAAATGGGGTTGTTTCTAAGGTCAGCAAAATAGCTCCTGATATGAATTGGGTACATTGTTTCATACATAGGGAAGCATTAGCCTCCAAAGGAATGCCACCAGAATTTAAAACTGTGCTATACAATGCTGTAAAGCTAGTTAATTTTATTAAGAATCGACTGTTAAATAACAGGTACTCTACGATGAAATGGGCAGCGAATATATACAACTTTTGCTTCATTCTGAAATTTGCTGGCTTTCCAGGGACAAAGTACTAACAAAGTTATTTTAGTTAAGGCAGAAAGTTTTATTATTTGTAAATGAGCGCAATTCTGATTTTGCATCACTCCTTGTTGACGAAGCATGGTTATCAAGACTATCCCATCTTTCAGACATTTTTTCAAAATTAAATGAACTAAATCTCTCCCTTCAGGGAAATTTTTTTAACTGTTCTTGATGCCTACGACAAAATAAAAGCATTCGAGAAAAAATTAGTTTTATGTGTTAATTATGTAAAAGACAGACAATTTGCACCTTTTCCAACATTGGAATCCTTTTTAGTGGAAAATGATATTTTTGTTGATTCTGAGCTTCTGGAAAGGGTTTGTGACCACCTCAAAACTGAAACAGAATTTTGAAACATATTTTCTGAATAACTTTTATAAGAAATTTCAGTAGGTTCGTGATCCATTTCAGGCTTACGGTCACAAGAATGAACTTTCATTATCGAAAAAAGAACAGTTAATTGAGTTTTCAAGTGACATTGGGCTTAAAATGCAATTCTGTGATCTTGGTTTGGCTCTATTCTGGATCTTGCCTTCAGTGAGAAGTGAATTTCCTGAATTATCTGAAGAAATATTGAAAATCGTTATGCCGTTTTCTAACCTGTCTTTGTGAGAAAGGATTTTCATCGCTCCTTCAAATAAAAACAAAATACAGAAATCGTCTTTGTGTGTGTGTGTGTGCATGCACGCCGATCTTCGACTGAAGTTGACCAATATTGAGCCAGTTATCCAGCAACTCTGCAAGGGCTGAGAAACTCAACCATCTCATTAAAAGTAAGTAGTAACATAATTATATTATTTATTTGTTTAATAAAAATTAAAACTTTGTTCAATGATGATACACTTTTAATCGTTTACTTCCTATTTAATTAATTATGTTTTCATATATATTCAAAACATGCTTTTAGATTTATTATATTATAAATGGCATGGTTTTTCCCAAATGTTGGTAATCCCCACATAAGTTTTTAAAAAAATTACATAACTTAGTGGTCTGTAGAATTGTTTTAGGCATTTTACTGGACTTAGAAAGGTTGAGAAACGCTGACCTAGAAGATAGAATTTTTGTTGTTGACCCTAAACCATCAATATGGCTATGATATATTGATGACATCTTTGCTGTCTGGGCCACACGGAACAAGAACTGTACTCATTTCTAAAAAATATCAACAACCTACATCCTGGCATAAAGTTTACACTGAAAAAGAATCATCACAAGATATTTCCTTTCTCAATATACACATCCACCTTAAACAAGATGGTTCCATTTCCACTTCTGTCTACCGAAAATCAACTTTTTCAGGTCGTTATATCCACAATACATTGGCTCACCATCCATCTCAAAAATACGGCATCATAAAATCACTAGTATCCAGAGCACACAAGATTTGTTCCTCTGAAGAATCCTTTAAAATAAGAATTGGAAATTATCAAAGAAACAGCTTTACTAAATGGTTATAATCCAATAACAACCCAAAAAAATAATTTTCCACTCTCCTACACATCAACCACACGACTCTTACACCATATACTAAAGTTATCTCTGAACGTTTTTCAAAAATTTTGAAAAAATACAAGCTTGGTGCTACTTATAAATCAATCAATTGACCAAATTCACAATTTGTTACCTTCTCCAAAAGACACTCACACCAATGATGCTACCTAGCATATATGAAGTGCCACGTTCTTGTAACTTATCTTAATATGGATAAACAGGAAGAGCTATAAATAAATGCATCTCTGAACATCAAGATTTATTGTCTTATCAAACCTCACAAATCTGACCTTGCACAACATGGAATTGAAAAAAAAACACTAACCACAGGAACCAATAGCAAAACACTATACTACTACATAGATCCATATATAAACATGAACGGTTATATAAAGAAAGTGCTAAAGCCTTACGTCATAGATCCCATCTTAATCAGAATGACTGTCTCGTCATTCCAAAAGTCTGGGAAATTGTTATCAATTGCATAAAATAAATTTTATCTGTTATATTTTAATTTAATTTAATTACAGCCAAATAGATTTAATCCTTAAACATGTAATCCCTCTACTTAATATGTAGAGGGATTCCAATTTAATCATGTGTGCTTATGTTTTTTGAATTTAATTTCCATTGTTGTTTGATAACTGTACTGAAAATGTCTTACGATACATAAAATGAAATATTTTCATATTAAAAAGTTAATTACTGTGGCAGACATGCGATTTTATAGTTGTATTGTTTTTCAATACAACTATAAAATCACGCTGATCTATCTTTTAATCTACCTTTCCTTTAGTCTGAGAGAGATCAGGATATATAACTATAGAATATTCTTTTGTAGTATTAATGTTTTATAATCTGTAAGATTGTTATTATTTATAAACTGATTATTAATTCAGCATTAATTTCACAGTTATTTGGATGAAACGATGAATTACCTATTAAACAGTCTAAGAAGAGAACGAGAACGTTGTAATGCATTTACTGCTATTGGACTTTTAGCAGTTGCAGTTGGAAAAGAAATCAAAATTTACATTCCAAGGATCATGGAAGTTATTCGGTTATCATTACCATCAAAAGATGCACCTCCTAAGTAAGAAGCAGTTTAATGTCTTTTTTAATTAATGTCTGTAAAAAGATATCATTTAGTTTTTAATTAGATATAAATGTGTAATTTGTTAGATGTAGTACATAACATTACTTTTAAGGGAATGTACATGCACTGTACATTCATTCACTTAGAACTATGTTATACACTAAATCTAATGTAAATTTGAGTCATCTGTGTTTTTTTTTAGTAGTAGCAGTATTATTTCCTGGTCTCCAGGAAGTGAGAAGACTCATTGCTTGAGGTCAGACTCTCAGACCACCACAGTATACATCATATCTTGTTTTGCAAATGTTCAGCATTAGAGTATTCACCACCCTCTCTGGCAGTGCATTTCAATCATGTGCATGAAAGAAAAAAAACATTTTTACTTCATTACTCTCATAACTCATACAGTTTTAGGAATGACCTCTCATTCTACCAGCACTTATTACCTATGCACTTTCTTCCCCCCTTATTTATGTAAATAATTACCATATTTTTCCATGTATAAGATGAACCCCACTTTTTCGAATCCAAAATTAAGAAATCAATATTTTAAACATAAAACAGAACACATTTGATATTTTTTTAAATATTCAAAGTATATTTAGCAATTAGGCAATATTTTGAAGATATGTACGAAGGATGCATTTTTAGAGATGCAAAAGATGCATTTTCTGGGCTAACTTGTTCTCATGGCCAACCCTTCTCTCCTCATGAAGTCGAAGTACCATTTTGACTTTCCCGTGAAATCAACAATGTTCATTTCTCTTGCAAACTTTTTTGCCTCATATTGAATAAGCTTGGTTGACACATGTATCCCACTCTGGCACTGCTCCATAATCTAAGTCTTAAGCCTTTGCTCCAAGTTTGGCCATTTTGGCCTTCTTTTTTTTTTTTGCATCTTGAGTAGTTGTTCTTTCTGTTTTCTCCACTGTCTAATCATAGATTCAGTGGGAGGGCCAAACTCTCTCTCTCTCACTGAAGCTTTATTTCCATGTTCTTTTGCTTAATTGATGACTTTTAACTTGAATTTTGAAGAATATGACAATTGTTTTTTATTTTCAGACATTGTTATAGGCTAGTGCTCAAAATATTGTTAATGCATTAACTTACCCTGCCAACGAGTTGCAAACGTATGAATGCCTTCAGAGTTCTGATTGATATTTATAAATTTAGGGACACAAAAACACACGTGTTGAACAGATTATTTTATTAATTAATAATAAAATAAAACTTGACGTTTCAACCCCTGTATTGAGGTCATACAAGTGTATAAGGAACCAAGCCACATGCTCTAGCCCTGTATACCAGTAAACTAAATCTACGTAGTTAATTAATCCTTTTTCCTAGCCTGACCTCTAGTGATAAAAAAAAATATAAAATAAAATAATAATAATAATTAAAAAAAAAATATAAATACAACTACAATAAACTGCCAAAGTCCTCGTATTAATATTCTTCTGGATTTGTACAGTTCTGATTGTTATAATATGATTTCTTTCAGTTGCTGTTGAATGTTACAAACACTTCACCAAGTTATCTTCTTGTAGTGGGATTTTTCTATGGCTAGTTTAGGTTGTAGATGGGTCCTCCACATTCTTGAAATGGTTAGGCTATCATTTTTGTTGAGATTTGGGTTGTGTTTGAACATTTCACGACTCTTTAAATTTTCTCTCAAACCAGGTTTTGGTGCAGTGTAGGTACTTGGTATTTTTCCAATCAATTCTGTGATATGTTTGGAGTGCTTGGTAAGAAAGGCCGGTTTTCCCAAAATGTAGGTATTTAATGTGTTGTTTGTGCTCGTCTTGTCTGATTGGGATAGTTCGCCCTGTTTCCCCTATGTATGGTATGTTACATGTACATTGTATTTTGTATACCCCTGGGTGGACTAGGTGTGGAAGAGGATCTTTAGAAGAACTGAGTAGGTGTCTTAACTTGTTTAGGGGTTTAATGGTGGTTTTAATGTTGTATTTGCATAGTGTTATGTCTAATTTTTCAGAAATGCCTCTAACATAAGGAATGGCAATAGCATTCCTGAAATCTTTTTTTGTTCTTACTGGTATCTTTATGGAGGATCTTGTGAATAGTTTTTTTTACTGTATCCATTTTTTATAAATGTGTAAGAATTTTTGTGTATGTATTGGCCTGTGTGTGTGTGTGTGTGTGTGTGTGTGTGTGTGTGTGTGTGTGTGTGTGTAGGTTTGCAGTAAACTGAGAAGGAGAGACAGCCAGAGGGAAGACGTGTGACAAGTGTGTCTAGGAAAGGAAGAGAGTTGTTTTTTTCCATTTCAACAGTGAATTGGATACGTTTGTTTTGTTTGTTTAGGTGGTTAATTTATTTAGAGGAATGTATTTAGAGCTTCGCGGCTGTGGGGCCAAATGGCAAAAATATTGTCGACGTATCCGAGCCAAATTTTGAGCTTTAGACATGCTGTCTCTAGAGCACGTTGCTCAAAGTCTTCCATATAAAAGTTAGCTATTGGGGGGGGAGGGGAGGGGAGGAGAGAAGCGGTGAGCCCATGGCTGTACCTTCTTTTTGAAGGTAAAAATTGTTTTGCAACACGAAATATCTGGAGCGGAGTACACAGGCAAAGAGGGCCGTGATGTTGTGTGGAACTATGTTCTGTAGAAGCAGGCTAGTGTTATTGATTGGGACATTGGTGAAAAGGGAAGTTATGTCAAAGCTGACTAATAAATCTTGGTTGTTGAGTGTAATGTTTTTAATTTTATTAATGAAATGTTGTGTATTTTTTATGTAGGAAGGGGACTGACCTACCAATTCCTTGGGTGTGGCCACTAATTTTTTGGCTAAGTGATAATTTGGGCTGTCAATTCCTTCAACAATCAGACGTAGTGGCGTGTGTGGTTTGTGTGTTTTTGGCAGGCCATAAATTATGGGCACACGAGCATAACGAGGTATTAATTTTTTTTTGTTTCTTCGGGCCATGTGTGGATGGGTTTGATTAATTCAGTTGTTTTCTTTTTGTTATGTTTTGTAGGGTTGTAGTTTACCATTTGGTAGGTGTTTGGTCTGATATCAAATGGTTCATTTTTTCAATGTATGTTGTACAATCTAAAAGGACAGTGACATTGCCTTTATCTGCTTTCGTGATTATAATGTCTTGGTTATTTTTTATGGATTTAAGGGCTAGATTTTTGGTTTTGTTTAAGTTGGTGTTTAGTTTTTTGTTTGAATTTAGTATACATGATGTTTCCATTTGTATTTTATCAGACAGATTGGTGGGGAGGGATCTTAAACCTCTCTCGATATGATACATGATATCAAGTTTGTTCACTGACCTCAGAGCAATGGTGTAGTTCAAACCTTTCTTTAGCAGTGAGAGTTCACCTTGGGTGAGATTGTGGTTTGATTGGTTGATAACCAAACTGTGGTCGAACATTTCTTTAATAAAATTAAAAACATTACACTCAACGACCAAGATTTATTAGTCAGCTTTGACATAACTTCCCTTTTCACCAATGTCCCCAATCAATAACACTATCTTGCTCCTACAGAACATATTTCTACACGACATCACGGCCCTCTTTGCCCACTTACTCTGCTCCGGATATTTCGTGTGGCAAAACAATTTTTACCTTCAAAAAGAAGGTACAGCCATCAGCTTATCGCTCCCCCCCCCCCCCCAATAGCTAACTTTTATATGGAAGACTGAGCAACATGCTCTAGAGACAGCATGTCTAAAGCCCAAAATTTGGCTCATTAAAGGCAAGGGGCCACTACCTTTCTAGCCTGGCTCCCACTGATGAGACCTCAATAAAAGTCGAATCTGGTGTGGGTAGTGGCCCCTTGCCTTTAATACACAGCATCATACATCTCCTCAAGGAGATGGGCTGTGCATTAAAGGTAAATATCAAGAATAGTGATCAGAGCTTATTCTACTTTTACCATGAGTTCCCTTGACTTGCACTACTTTGAGGGTCAGCTAGACTTCCAATACGTACAGGCTCAAACTTGACTTGTTTATGTGTTTGCTTACTTGGGAGATGGAGTAAAACCAGGTTCAAAATAGCTTGGTATCTTTAACATATATATATATATATATATAGTAGTTGTTATTTTTATATATATATATATATATATTTTATTTATTTATTTATTTTATTTTTATTTATTTTTTATCACTAGAGGTCAGGCCAGGAAAAAGGATTAATTAACTATGTAAATTTAGTTTAGCGGTATACAGTGCTAGAGCATATAGCTTAGTTCCTTATACACTTGTATCCTTCTGATGATGACCTCGATACACAGGAGTCTTAACGTCAAGTTTTATTTTATTAGTATTAATAAAATAATCTGTTCAACACATGTATTTTTGTGTCCCTAAATTTATAAATATGAATGTTGAAAAAAATAAATAAATAAAATATATATATATATATATATATATATATATATATATTTTATTTATTTATTTATTTATTTTATTTTTATTTATTTTATTTTTATTTATTTTTTATCACTAGAGGTCAGGCCAGGAAAAAGGATTAATTAACTATGTAAATTTAGTTTAGCGGTATACAGTGCTAGAGCATGTAGCTTAGTTCCTTATACACTTGTATCCTTCTGATGATGACCTCGATACACAGGAGTCTTAACGTCAAGTTTTATTTTATTAGTATTAATAAAATAAGCTGTTCAACACATGTATTTTTGTGTCCCTAAATTTATAAATATGAATGTTGATCACCATGTAACCTTAAAAGAAAGAGTTCTGATTGGTTTATTTAGAATCAGCTGTTAATGACATCAGTCTACATAGTTAACAAAGGCTAGTGATTGGTTGAAGCCTGTTCACGGAGACGAGGTACCGGCATTTTCGTCACGACAACCGCAGGTCTCTCAACTGGTTACCCCCCCCCCCCCCAAATGTATATGAAGATCCCCAAATTTTGATCTAAAAATTTTAGAAAAAAGTATAGTCTTATTCATGGAAAAATATGGTAATTTTAGCTAGTAAATTATTTATTTGCATTCCAGTATCTACATAATTTTCTACTCAAGAAACTTCGACATGATTAATTTAGAATAGTTTAGCAAACAGAAAAGTTGAACAGAATAGAATAGAAAAAATAGAAGTGACAGACACAATGGATACGTGATATATATTCATTGAAGTAAAAAAAAAAAAAATTGTCATAGATATAACAGGTGATATGATAAGCATTTTTTAAAGAAAAGGATGAGATGATCACTGGCTGTTCATACTTCTGATAATGAAATGACTTGCACACAAATCAGTTTTGTGCTCTTATACAAAGCCAACAGAATATTGGCTTTGTATAAGAAATTTTTATAATATATACTATAATATTCTTATTATACAAAGTATAATAAGAATATTATAAATTCTTTCAATGGCACTTTTTGTGAATTCTATTAAAATATTAATGATATCAAGGTCCTTCTTGAGATGTAAACCCCCCCCCATTTGTTTACAGAGAAACATCTAAAAGTCCATTGACCCCCACCTCGCAGCATTTTTCTATTATTCTTATGGACAGAACTAGGAATGGACCTACACATTGAGTATTTGCCACCCTAGTGTGTAGCAGATCCTGTTCCAGATTGTCCAGCACTCAATTGGAGTTAACCCAGACTAACCTTGAGAATGTTGCATTGCAACTACCTCCATAATTCTTGAGGGAGACTTGAATGGACACAGTACTATCTGGGAAGTTGAAGGGAACAGAATGTGCATGAAAATGATTGCTTACATTATGTCATCACAAGTAGATTTCTACATCAGAGTTGCTGCAAGCTGGAAATTGATCAAGTCAATTGTATACTTTTTCACCATCATCATCAAATTCCTGCCATGTACCCTCAAGGGGTGTACAGGATATGACAGTACTACATGAAAAATTTACATCATTACTAACTTCCTATCTACAATTTTCCTCCAAATCAGTCTGTTACTTGTTAAGACTCCAACATTATCAGATCTTAT
The DNA here is from genome assembly GCF_054136105.1 of Typopeltis vanoorti. Lineage (NCBI taxonomy): Eukaryota > Metazoa > Arthropoda > Arachnida > Uropygi > Thelyphonidae > Typopeltis > Typopeltis vanoorti. The sequence goes on along the minus strand of NC_143550.1, from coordinate 114,533,119 downwards.
ATTTCTATCGTCTAAGGCACTTTATGCCGTATCAATCCACCTATATCTTGGTCTTTCTCTGCGTCGTTTTCCTGCCAACCTGGCAAAGAACACTTGTTTTGCTAATCTTTCCTCTCCCATTCTATTTAAGTGACCATACCACCTGAGATTAGCTCTGCTAACGCATTCCTGGATGCTGACAATGTCAAGTTCTTTCCTAATATCCTCATTTTTAATATGATATTGCCATTGATGCCATCTGTTCACGCCTCTAATCTTTCTCAGGACTCTCATATCTGTGGTCTCTAGTCTTTGGTCAAGTGTTTTACTTCTGACCCAGCTCTCAGATCCATAAGTTAAAACTGGTTTGAACACTGTCTTGTATACAGCTAATTTAGTGTTCCGACTAATTTCTCTCTTATTCCATATGAATTTATTCAGTTGACTTCCCACCATACCAGCTTTGCTGATTCTGTTGTCTATTTCTATATTTAATTTACCATCTTCAGTAAAAATTGTGCCTAAGTAACTGAAATGTTTTACTTGTTCCACAGGTTCTCCATTCACAACACAGTTGACATTTTCAATGATTCTGCCTATTTTCATTGTCTTTGTCTTTTTATTGCTGACCTTCATACCATGTCCATTACAACAGCTATTCAATGTAGTCAGAGAATCGTGCAGATTTGTAGCGGATTTATTTAAAAGTATAACATCATCTGCATAAAGCAAAGAGCTGACATTAACATCTCCAATTTTGATATCAGGTTTAATACCACTTTCCTTCATAATGTGATCCATATAGATAATGAATAACAGAGGGGATAATGTACATCCTTGTCTCACACCAGATTTAACATTAAACCATTTTCCTGTACTTCCTTCAATTCTAACTGCTGACTTACAACTCAAATAAAGACTAAGTATTGCTTGATATAATGCCCCATTGACACCATAACTGCAGCGTATTGAATAGCTTCTCTCTTGGCACCTTATCATATGCCTTTTCCAAATCGACAAAACTTAAATACAGATCTTTGTTATATTCCCATGCTTTCTCGACTATTTGTCGTAAAGTGAAGATCTGATCCTGACAGCCTCTATTTGGCCTGAATCCAGCTTGTTCTTCACCAAGCTTTTCTTCCACAATTCTTCTCAACCGTTTCTCAAGTATACTTGCATAGATCTTGCCAGGAACACTTAGTAGGGAAATACCTCTGTAATTCTCACATTCAGTTTTATTTCCCTTTTTATATATGGGTACTATGAGAGCTCTGCTCCAATCAACAGGAATTCGTCCCTCTGTCCACCCTTTCTGAACTATGCAGTGCAGCCACTGGACCATACTTCAGCATTTCTGGTCGAATATCATCTACTCCTGCTGCCTTTCCACATTTCAAGCCTTTGATGGCTTTTTCTTCTTCAAGCATGGATATGTATTTCTGACTGCATGCCTGGTCAGTGTTTTTTACCACTGTGCTGTCATCACTGCTTGTTTCATTTAGCAGTTTTTCAAAGTAATTACTACATACTTCAAGGATATCTTTTTCTCCTGTTTTCATGTCACCTTTATGATCTCTAACTCCTTTTACAGCACTCTTTCCTCCATTCCTAAGCTTCTTCAACAAGCTCCAGAATATTTTGCCACCTTCTTGATATTTATTTTCTATATTCTTGCCAAAGTCCTCCCATGACTTTTGTTTAGCTAGTTTTACACACTGTTTAGCTTTCTTACATTTGTCTTTGTATTCTGTAAGAGTAAAAGCTGACTTATTTGCCAGGAACTTTTGATATGCTTTCTTCTTTTTCTTCGCTGCCACTTTAACTTCCTGTGTCCACCATGGGGTTCTGATTTTTTTATCCTTGCACACAACCTCCCCACATGCCTCTCTGGCAGAATCAATCAATGTTTTCTTCAGAGTTTGCCACTGAATCTCCAAGGTTTGATTCCTGTTCTCAAACTCTTTCATTTTCTTTTCAATAATCTTTCTGTATTTTAGTCTACAGTTCACATCTGAGAGCTGCTCAACTTTTGTTCACCTTAAAACTTTCTTACATGTTATTCTTTTCAATATGAAATTCAATTTTATCCTGCTCAAGACTAAATAGTGATCACTTCCAATTTCAAATCCTCTGTACACTCTGGTGTCCTGCACCAGGGAGAAAACATCACTATCAACAATAAAATAGTCAATGACACTTTTCTTATTCCTAGCCTCTTCTCTCCATGTGAATTTGTGCACATTTTTATGTTGGAACATGGTGTTAGTAATAACCAGTCCATGTCCTGAGCAGAAATCCAACAGATATTTGCCATTATTATTAGCTTTGCTCTTTTCTCCAAATTTTCCCAAAATATTTTTATATGTCTCACAATCATTTCCTACTCTGCTATTTAGATCCCCAACAAGGACCAACTTTTCCTTTTTCATTGTGTCAGTTGCTTTTTCTAAAGCGTCAAAAAATTCCTCCACTTCTACCTTAGTAGAACCTTCTGTGGGACCATAGGCACAAATAAGTCTCATTGTCCAGTTCCCCATTCTCATATTTGCCCACATTACTCTACTTGAGACTGACTGCCATTCAAGAAGATTAGCCTCATATTTTGTATTGAATACTATGGCTACTCCTTCTTTTCCTTGATTGTCATTGCCTGAATATAACATTTTGTATTTATTGCTCAGAAAGATCTCACCAGTTTTGGTCTTTTTTGTTTCAGTCACCCCTATTATGTCGATGTGGCACTTATCTAATTCCTCAGCTAGCTCCATTTCTTTGTCATTCAGGCTTCTTACGTTGATAGTACCAATCTTTAACTCTGGTGATGTTGAGTTGGGGTTTGTTTTCAGATTTGTTCCAGTAGCTGACTTTTCGCTGTTTGTCCTGGTTCCCTGGTGAAAACAACGGGGACCTTGTTTAACCAGGCGACGCCTCAGCCGGCATGAAATTTTGTCATGTTGTACCATCATTTTTTATTTTGGTTTAACCAATAAGAATACAATTTGGTCGGCTAAATCCCAAATTGCCAGCCCATCCTCGTTCGTTCAGTATCAATGTAGATACCCAACAGGGTGCACCATGAGAAGGTGAGGATTGGACTTAGGTCAGAAGCCCTGGTCGGTTCTCCGCATTCCTTTAAAGGCTATGTGGAGGTCTCCTCTCAGTTATACAGCTTTGACCCTTAAGCACCCTGTTTTTCATAGCATTTTTTTCACACTTTTTCACAGCATGAAGAATTTAATCCTGAGGTGGCCTGTTTAATGCTTTTCAGTAGAGTAATGGTGTATATGACAGATTTTATTGCCTAGGCAGTGACTGGCAACTGCATTTTCAAAAATCTTTTATCAGTTTCCATTCTATCTAAAAATAATGGTGGAATCCTTAGCCCTAAGCAGTGAAAAATGATTAAGACAGAGCATGGCAATTAAATATTACATATACTCTGACACATTAGATCTCATATCTTTTCGTATGTGCTCAGACTAGAGCATGTTACATTAGACATCAGAGTTACTAGCATCTTGGATCTGGTTTACATATCAGTTACTTGTATAACTAACAAAAGTGCAATCTAGAAAATGAAGGGCAAGTGTCTCTCTCTCTCTCTCTCACTGATTCTGGAACATAATGAATGTGTAGTTGATCCCAAGGTAATTGCAGACATTTAAATATTACAGATACTCTACCACATTAGATCTCATATCTTTTCATATGTGCTCCATATTTCATAGTTCCTTGAGTGCAGCTGCTAGTTTCTTGGCTAAATGATAATTAGGGCTGTTGATTCCTTCAACCATTGGTTGTGGTGGTGTGTTTGTAGAGTGTAGAGATGTATTTAATGTAGTTCCACTATAAAACTTTTTTTATTTTTAGTTACTTTTTTATCATCTGTATATTACTATACTTATGTATAAAAATATACTTTATTTTGTTAATTTATATTTGTGTATATATTTTATTTATTATTATTTTTTTTCACCAGAGGTCCAGCTAGGGTAAATGATTATCAAAGCATTTAGATTTATCTTACTGTTATATAGCGTCATGTAGCTTGTGTCCTATGTTTATGTTTTCCTAATGATCAATTCGATGGAGGTTGAAATGTTGAGTGTTATTTTCATAATTATAATTAAAGTAATTACTTGAACGTGTGTTTTAGTCTCCATGAATTCTTCACAATGAATGCTACCAATATAACTTTAAACAAAAGAAGAGCAGTGATGTATATTATTGCTTACTAACGTCTAGACCTGACCTCTCCTGTTTTTGATAGCAAGTTACATAGACTACAGTTGTTGTAGCAGCAATCTTAACTTCCCAAATTACAGTCTAAAGAATCAACACTGCAATAAGAACTCAGCAACATTCTTATTGCAGTCTGAAGAATCCATATCACAATCTTGTGTTAGCTCTGCTACTGTTTTTCCTCCAGATTGCCTTCATATGGAGTCTTTAGACTGCAATAAGAACATTGATGAGTTGCAAGCCACAAAAACACATAAAATAACTGTTTCCAAAGAAATATTACACAAATTCACTGAGTTCTTTACAGGCCATCAGTTCTCTTGTTTGCACTCTGCATCAAGTATGCTATGTAAATTATTTTATCAAATAAAGATGCTTAATATGGTATTTGGTTTTATCTCAAGCTATGTTGAGATTCACAGCTACATTAAGGAAAATAAGACTGCAGATGCTTGGTGATTGTGTACAGTAAGTCCCTTGTACAAACTAATGTTGCCAATGCAGTTATCATGGCATCGTGAGACTGTGAATAAGTTCAAGCCTGAAATTAAATACTGGAAATTCAGTTAGTATTGGAATTACAGAGAGGAAGTTGTTCTTGCTAGGCTCTGTATGGGTTATAAGCGATCTTGTACATTCTGATGATTTGTTTCTGTGTGAGCACTGAGGTGGATTTATCAATATGGTATATTCTGGTGAAGAGTCACTGCTTTACTTAAGAGTGGTGTTTATTTTATATTTCTTTGGTGGAGTCATATACATTCAGATTCCAACACAAATAGCACATACAATTTTTAATTTACAAAAAAATCAGGTTATATACACTATCTGTATTTAATTTAATTTTTTTATCTGCATACTCTAACTTTCCCTTTATTTCTGTTTTGCTGCATATTTAAGTTAGGCATCTTTTGTTTTATTTAACATCAGAATAATGTATACATATATTATTTTGAATTTAGGGCACATTTTTGTTGGGGGGTGAAGAAGGGTAAACTTATGTGGCAACTGGGGCAGGGTTAACGGGGTGTGGAACCATTTTGGTCGTGTGACCGTCCTCGGAACTTTGTCGGAAATGAGTGTAGAGCTATGTCAGGGCAAAGTTGCAACTGCCAAATAAGGGCATTAGTTGTCGCTACATGGCCGGAGGCATGGCTTAGTTTGAAGGTTCTGGATCATCCAACATTCGGAAATTATGTAGGGGTGGTGGACGTTGATAGAATTTTCATCGCATTTTATGGCAATAGTTTTGGATATTCTTAGCATTGTTTCGTTGTCTTGTTTATCTATGATTATGGCCTTGTCGATTTGGGGAGTATGTTTCAGCTCAAGGGCATGAGCTGCAATCTCAGTCTTCCCTGTACTCTGTGTTTTATTTTTCTTTTTGATGTTGCAATGTTTTTTTTGTGTTCAGATATTCCGGAATGGGAATATTGCAATCCTTGAAGTGCTCTTGTAATCTATTCCATAAGGACCTAATTGTAGAGCCGGTGTAGGTGATGTCACAGTCCTCTTGACAAGGAAATTTGTAGACAACATTGTGGAGTTCGAATATTTCTTTGTGTGTGAGAGATTTTTTAGGTTTTAAGAGAGTTGCTAATTTTTGGTTCGTGGTGAATACTAGCTTATAGTCCGTGTTTTTGAAAATGTATTTGTAGGCTTTGTATGTGTTTTGGATGTATGGTAATTTGATGACCATGCGTGTAGGGAAGTCTATTTTGGTTGTATTATCGTTATGACGGGATTTTGCCATATTGTTCGCGTAATTTATTAGATGTGTAGGATAGTTGCGATTTTTGAAAACCTGTGTTAAATACTTTAATTCTGTGTTATGATAATTGCTGTTGGTTGCCCCACACCGCCTCACAACCCACACTTGACAACTCCATCAAAAATCCGTCACATCACACCCTCACACCTGACGAAATCACCATCCTGAACAAAGGACTTAACTTCACGATATCCCCTAAGTACGTACCGAAAAAAGACATCATCATTGAACTCCAAGTGAAACTTGAAAATGACTCAAACAAAGACATAATATTCCAAAAAATAAACAACATTATAAATAGCAAAATAATAGTAAAACCCAACATTACCCCCAACTTACATAGAGCCCTATTATTTTTAAGGAAGAACCCAGATATCATGATTACAAAAGCTGACAAAGGAGACACTGTAGTTATCATCAACAAAACCGATTACCACAACATCCTACCCCCGACCTCATAAAACAAATCAACAGCACCCTACACACCTTAAAAAGTCAAAACAAAATAGATAAAACCACAATGAGACACACAACCCCCCCCACCCCCGCTCTACATGCACCCCCTATATGTTCCGGAACATCAACACCCACAAGGACGGTTATCCGATACGACCCATAGTCTCCTACAAGAACACCACCACAGCTCCTGTATCTAAATTTGTTGCCAAACTCATCAAACCACTACTAACAACGTCTATCTGTATGATCAAAAATACAGATGACCTATTCTGGGAAATAAATAACACTACTTCATCCCAAGATGACATCCTCACCTCATTAGATGCAACTTCATTATACACAAACATGGATGTCCCCAGGACATTAGACATCGTGCACACACTACTCACAGAGGACCACGCCCTACACACACACGCACAAAACTAACACCAATTGACATCATTAGCTTGATCAAACTCACAATATCTGCCAACTTCTTTAAGTTCAACAACTCCTTATGTGTTAAAATTTTCGGTCTCCCAATGGGCCAAAACATCAGTGGTCATCTAGCAGAATTATTCCTGGCACACATTGAATCACTTCTACTCCACCCTTCTCTTTCCCCCTGCATCACCTTTTATGGCAGATACGTAGACGATATTCTATGCATTGGCAAACCCTTGCACATCTCCGTCTTAGAACCATCCCTCAACGATTATAGTAACAGACTACAATTCACCTTAGAAACAGAACAGAACAAATCCATCAATTTCTTAAACCTGACATTAATCAGAAGCAATAACAAGATAGCTACAAAGATATTCCACAAACCCACACATATCGGAAACTACCTCCATTTCAATTCATACCACCTATATTCTTTAAAAAATCAGTCATCCTACCACAATTTATCAATGCTCACAAATTCTCAACCAACAGCAATTATCTTAACACAGAATTAAAGTATTTAACACAGGTTTTCAAAAATCGCAACTATCCTACACATCTAATAAATTACGCGAACAATATGGCAAAATCCCGTCATAACGATAATACAACCAAAATAGACTTCCCTACACGCATGGTCATCAAATTACCATACATCCAAAACACATACAAAGCCTACAAATACATTTTCAAAAACACGGACTATAAGCTAGTATTCACCACGAACCAAAAATTAGCAACTCTCTTAAAACCTAAAAAATCTCTCACACACAAAGAAATATTCGAACTCCACAATGTTGTCTACAAATTTTCTTGTCAAGAGGACTGTGATGTCACCTACACCGGCTCTACAATTAGGTCCTTATGGACTAGATTACAAGAGCACTTCAAGGATTGCAATATTCCCATTCCGGAATATCTGAACACAAAAAAAACATTGCAACATCAAAAAGAAAAATAAAACACAGAGTACAGGGAAGACTGAGATTGCAGCTCATGCCCTTGAGCTGAAACATACTCCCCAAATCGACAAGGCCATAATCATAGACAAACAAGACAACGAAACAATGCTAAGAATATCCGAAACTATTGCCATAAAATGTGATGAAAATTCTATCAACGTCCACCACGCCTACCTAATTTCTGGATGTTGGGCGATCCAGAACCTTCAAATTAAGCCATGCCTCCGGCCATGTAGCGACAACTAATGCCCTTATTTGTCAAAGTTGCAACTGCCTTATTTGGCAGTTGCAACTTTGACATAGCCTTTGTCGGAAATCAGTGTAGGGCTATGACATAGCTGACATAGCCCTACACTCGTTTCCGACAAAGTTCTGAGTATGGTCACACGACCGAAACAGTTCCACACCCCGTTAACCCTGCCCCAGTTGCCACATAAGCTTACCCTTCCTCCCCCCCTCACAAAAATGCGCCCAAAATTCAAAATAATATAAGTATACATTTATATATATATTATTAATATTAACCCAGGTTATCGAAACTTATTTTCTGGCGTCTAAACACACCCCCATGCTCCCTCCCTCTTCTCCCCCCCCCCCCCCGTTTGTAAACAACCTTCAGCGAGATCATGGAAGTGGAAGACATCGTAGAATCAAAAAAAGGTATGTACAAAATTTTTCCACCTCTTTTATTCTACCTTAATTGCCTTCTATACTCGCCAATAATGCCCTAAATATATATACCCCCTCTTGAGTGTTGATAGCCAATGTATTTAAATAAGGGACACTCCTAAACAAAAACAGGCTATAATAGTCGTAATTATAATAATAGTGTTTAAGAGGAGTAACATGTGATTTTTCCCAGAGACTATACTTAATCAAAATAATTATTTTACCTTGTGTACTACTCGAACTATACATCTATTGCAAAAAAGCCTCAGTTGCCGATGTTGCAGTAAACTCCTAACCAGCCAACTAACTCTCAGTTCTGCAGCTCCTCATATTTAAAATGGACAATTTTTATTTTCTTTTGAAAAAATAAATAAATTTAAAAAAATGTGTACACACACAGTGTATAAAAGCTTGATGGTTTCATTGTATCTTTGCTGGGGAATATATCCATGGGTCCTAATATAGGCCCACTTACCAGAAAGGTATTGCTAGAAGATTTGGATGCTGCAGACTACAATGAAATTCTTCATACCTGTTGTGGTGGTGGTCACCATTTCTGTCAGTGTTTCAGACCTCTGAAAGAGGCACTGCAGAACATATGTTCAATCATGGCTATCTCCAGAGGAATATTTTATATTTCTTTGGTGGAACCATGTACATTCAGATTCCAACAAAAAACAGTACGTACAATTTGCCAGAGGAATAGAGCAGTTTATTGATGTATGGAGTGAGTTTAATGGATGAAAGGACTTATATATGCTCAATGGACTGTATTTAAATGGTTTTGGTGTTAGATGTATGGAGAAAGTGTTGATTAATGAGAGTGTGGTAGTGCAAAACTTTGGAAACTAGAGATAGTAGAGAAGATGAAATCAAGCCTGTGTCTAGCCACCCCTGTGATAAATGAGCATGTGTACGGTAATGATTATGCAATGTCAAATGGGATTTCACAGGTCTCCGATTTCAATAACCGGGGATACAAAGGGATGTTGAAATGCACGCATATGAATGCAAGAAGTATCAAGAATAAGGGAGTTTTTGGCATTGGTAAGCTTGACTTCGCCAAAAATTAGAGGCATAAGTGAGACATGGTTAACTGAAAATGATATAGTTTCAGGGATGAATATAAAGGGTATTGTATTTTCAGGGAGAATAAAAGGAACAAGACAGGAAGTAGGGTATTGCTGATGATAGCTGAAGAATGACAACCAACAAAATTAGAAGTTAAAGAAGATATTAGGTCTGGGTTAGATGGTTCATTTGAGGCTGTCTGGTATGAGATAGAAATAAATAGGAAAAAATATATTATTGGATGCTGCTGTAGACCACAGGAAGATGTATATGATATGTATCGGTAGATTAGCACAATGAGATGAGTGCAGACCAAACAATTATTATTGGAGACTTTAATTATGGGAATATTGATTGGAGGAAGGAAAGGGGGAGGGCGGGGCATAGCAAGATGGAAGTGGGATTTATGCAGTTGCTAAGGGATAATTATATGAAACATGTTATAGAGGGGACAAGGTTTGAGGATGTTGGATCTGATAATAGCATCAGAAGATGTATCCATAATCAAGGTAGATGCTCTGCCTCCTATTGGGGAGAGTGACCATGTGGTCTTGTTCTGAGAAGTTGCCAAACATATGGAGCTATCTGTCAAGAAGGGGTTTATGTTCAACTATAAGGCTGGTGATCAGGGCTGTTTTAAGGTAATGGCAAACCTGGTGGGACCTCGCTCTTTAGGGGGTCCATTCTCTTCTTTTTTAAAATAGAGAAATCAAACAAATTTTCAGTGCTCAACATGGGCGGTTAAAATATTATATAACCCTAATATAACTTGATGCAAAGTATTTTATGAAAATGCTGTGAGGAAAGAACTTAGAAGAATTATGTTGAAAAGCTTAATTTAGTTTTGTCAATTGTCCTTTTCAAACTCCAGTTACAAGAAACCTGGTTAAACAAAAACTGCTATTAAACTTCGTTTTTTTTTTCAGTGCTAAGCTGCTATGAGTTGCTCACTTTTTTGGAATTAACATTAACTTGATTTGGTGCATCCTACGGCGACAGTCACGAGTTTCTGACTAATGCATTGTTGGTAATGCTTATGTGCAAACGTTTTGTGCATTAAAGCAGAAATAATGCAAATCGAACCTTGGAAAGTATACAGGCACTTCTAAATTTCTATTTTGACCACTGCAAAATATAATACATAAATGAATAGAAACTTTTTTAAATCTCGAACAACTTTCATAGTTGGAATGCCGCAACAATGAATGAATCTTCTCGTGCTGCCTGCAGGTGATTGTCGAGTACCAACCGTAATATATATATATATACGCATCGCGGTTCAGCTTTCTGCTTTACAAGTTTAAACTAGTAGATAAGTATATCGTGTTATTGTCTTGATCTAGTTTGAAAATAGTCAAGTTATAGGTGAGTCATTGGGATATTAGGAGAACAGGCAAAGGCTATTCAAAAACTTCCAAAACTAACAAAATTTTTTTAAGAGCAGTGAAAGTGAAGATGTTGGGAAGAATGAAGTGCGTAGGGAAAGGGAAAATACAGAATCGCTAGCAGATTCTGTTTTAAGCAAGTCCTTGTGCAGTAATAGTCTACAGGAATAAACAACCTCTGCTGGTGCAACAGCAAACGTAAGTACAAATAATGACAATTATAAGAGTTCAGATCCTGGACTATGGCCAATGGCAAATCATATCTTGGAATAGTGCCATAGTTTCAGAAGCTACAAGAAAAGAAGGTCAATAGTGCATGGCAGGTGGTCAGATTGCTCTCTAGCAATCTCTGACCATTTGCAGTGCAATGCAATCTAAGTATCAGACTGCATATCCAAGGTCAAGATAATAAACCAAATTGGAATTAGTGTCCATGTGTTGAGGCTTAAGTGCTGTGAGGACATCATGTTAGAGGCTTAATGGATTGTATACAGCACTCAGAAAGGATTAAAACAGAATTTAATACTTCCTATATTTCGTCTCAGTCACTGAGACATCTTCAGGAATTACAAAAAAACTAATGTAACATATACACAAATACCACACAATACTAAGCCCACCACCTGGGTGACTCTAAGTCCTATCTAGGTGGAGTGCCCTCTATGGGCGGTTGTTGTTGGCCTGGTGTAATGATACTGTCTAGGCTATATTGTAATATCTAGTGTTATTCTAATTATATTCTTTATTAGCAGTGCGTGTTTTTTCTCTCGTAACCTTTCTCACTTATTCTATTGCATACTATATTTATCCACCTTTCGTATACTAATCATATGCTGAACAACGCTGGAAAATATATTTAGTAAGACTGCGTTACCAGTGTCTCTAAATCGGCACAAGACTCAGTAAAACGTCACGTAGATTTCTCTCTCTTACTAGCGTACATTCCTTCTACAAAGTTTATATAAACAGTCGTGGCTCTTAAGTAATTAAATTGCACTTTTAATGCCTTAGTTGTTTCCCGCTCACAAGTCCAATTATTTTTAGAAACAGTGCATTGTAAAATAAAATATCAGGCAGCATTCTTTTAACAAATAATTAAAACACATTTATTTACATTAATAATAAAGTACATTAATTTAACGATAGGGAGGTTACTATCTCTACCTATCCTTTAGACTTTTAGCATAAAGAAACAAACTTTCCCTTTTCAATGCTAAATAACTATACAATATAATTACTCTATTAATTCTCTGCTTACTAAATCAAAGTTACCAAACTTATTTACTCACAAAAAGGTTAGCTAACCATGGCAAGTTACCTTACAATTTATATTTCAATTAATAACAACTCAGAGGACTCTCTCATAGATACTTCTTAAATCTATTTCTTATCAGTCCATCTATGACATATCTTCGGGATTACAAAAGAATGTACAATAAAGGATAGAATAGACTTAACAGAGGCTCTTTATCACACACTCTTCCAGAAGTCCTGCATTATTAAAGTCTATGCAAGTTTTCTTCAATCTCAGGCCTTTGGCTTTCATCTGGAGAGTCTTGCTTCAGCGGGGGGCGATTCGTCGGTTTATTGGCGGGCCTTGGACTGCAATTTTCCTGGTACTTGAAGAGCTCAGGCAGAAGATTTCAGCATACAGCCTTGAAGGTCGCTCTGCGGCTTTTGGCTTCATGGCTTCCCACAGCAATAGAACATCAAATTGACACTTGGCTCGGGCATTTACATTAGCTGATCTCTCGTCATCCCCGTTCTTTTCCTCTGCCATGGGTTCACTGTAACTTCTGGTTCTGCTCTGCTTCCGACTCTCCTCTGCTGTGGTTCCGACTGCCTCTCCTCTTTACTTGGTAATTGGGCCTTGCCTCTTCTCTCTCTGCAGTAACTGTGGGTTGCCTCTCCTCTCTCTATGTTCGGTTCAGTCCCTTTTTATTTCATGGTTCACAGGACCTTGCACCAAGGGTTGTAAGCCCCAAAGATATTGGCACTTCCTCGATCCTTTTGTTAAGGCTGACTCATTCTTTGTTCTCCTCCATGCACTCTTTTTTTCTTGTCTTGTCGGGCAGCGGAAACTCCTCTGAACCTAGCAGATCTCTTTGATACTAACTTTGAAGGTGTTTATGCGCAGAGCTCGCAAACAACTTTCCTGGACACTTAATTGTAAACAACTGTCTTGTGCTCTTATACATAGCTATATACAAAGTTCCGATGGCAAAGCATTGCCTTTGTTTTTGACATTCTAAATTTTAGTTGAAACAGTAAATACAACCAATTCCCATAGGGTTAATTACATTAATATTTAAACATAAAATACATAGAAACAAACAAGATTATTTTTGCAACAGTTTTCATGATATTTGACCTCTGTAAAATTGATGTAAAGCGCTTTGGTATTTTTAAGCTACATAGAGTTTTACAAAGGCCCACCCCTTTATGAAAAAAATTTAATCCATGAACGTGGGTAAAATTTTTTTTCTTTAATCTGTTTATGTGTCGTGTCTTATGCATTCTCTGGGTCGGACAATACTCAGATTTGTCATTTAATTTTGAGCAGGGAATGCCGTCAGCTTGACCTGTGGGCTCTTCTTGATGTGACTGGCATTGTGTCTCATATCTCTCATTATCCCTCCGGCATTTACCCCCCCCTCTACAATACTCTGCTCTCCTTCTAATCCTCCTGTTGCCTGGGCGGTGATTTCTATGAATTTTCTCTAATATGTTTACTTCTATCACATTCTTTATATCTTTTTTTTTGTGGCCTCTAAAACTTCCTTCTCATTTGCCGCCACCTTGACACTCGAGATGCCAAAGGTCTCCTCCATTTTTACTTGTTCAGTATCCCTAACAGTTGGGGGATCAGGCAAAGAATTTTCCCTGTCTCTCTGATCAAAATTTCTATTTTCCTTTTCTCCCCCCTTTTCTAACTGGGAACAGTCACTCCATGTGTTATTCTCACTATATTTTCTGTCAGGACAACGTCTCTGGGCATCTTTCTTCCAGGCAAACTGCTTAATCCCCATATTTGAAATTTCCCCTTTAGAGAAATTGCAGGAGAACCTGTGTTTCTCTAAAAAGTCAGTTCCAAAAAGTCAGTTTTCTGGGAGAATCAATAGCTCTGGTGAGACAGTCAACTCAAAACCAGGCAGCCACATATTTACCTTCAGTTTCTCCGAGGTACAAACAGAGGAGTTCGTAATTCCATTTAATGCGATCGGCCTTTTTAGCATAGTGATGCAGTTGGGCACCTGGGATTTCAGCTTCCTAAATAAAGACCTGGTAATCACTGAAACTTGGGAACCAGTATCTAGCAAAACTTTGCACTGTAGTCCTCTTATTTTCCCCTATATCATAGTCATAGCTCCTTCATGCTGATTTCCAATGTTTCTCTGCATTCTCTTTGCTCCTCAATGTGTGATGGCGGCGAGTTGTCACCACATTAGATTCCCAAAACATCCTTCTATTTGAGTCTCTTCTACTGCTATAGCAATTTTTTGCAATGTGCCCAAATTTATTGCATCTATAGCACTGAGGTACTTTCCTCCTGTTTTCCCTTTCAGTACACTCTTGTTCCGAGCCCAACTGCTCCTGGGAGGTTTTTGTTTTGAACTCCCCTAACTGGTTTAGAATGGAGTCAAGTTTATCTATCAAGGGCTGCTGTAGTCTTTCTACCTCTTTTTTGATATAAGAGTGTATTTCTTCCATGTTAATAGACTCTGCGACAGTCAATCTCGTGGTCTATTTCATTTATTTCTGTGGTCTTATTTTCCTCTTTTCTTGCCTTCTGTTGGTCTTTACTTTTTTCTTTAGGATTACCTGAATTTTTTTCTTTCTTAATCTCAGTTTTTGGATCTGACACTTCTGTAATGCTATGTATCTGACTGGCACTAGATGCGGGATGAAGATCGCCTAGCCTTTCTTCTTTTTCTTTTATTGCCTGATAGTATTCTTCTAAGGTGTTTATCTTCCTCTTGTATGCTGTCTCTTTATATTCCTCTTTTATTCCTAGCCTGAATTGGTTGAAGACTGCCCAATCAAAATGGCTCTTTTCATCACTGGACATGCTCAAGCTATTAGCTAAGGTGAGCAACCTATTGTAATAATCAGTAATAGATTCTTTTTTCTCTTGTCTACATTTTTGCAGCCTCCACAAGTTCGGACCCATGCTTCTAATTTTGGAAAACTAAGATATCAGGGTATCCTTGAATTTATTGTATTCCAAAGTGTCTCTCAGTATGGGAGAGGAATGCAAAAAATTCTTAGCCTTGCCAATTAGTTTATTCCTTAATATTATTAGAAGCTGGAAGTCCGACCAGTTTCCGACATTCCTTAGCTCCTCTACAAACTTGAAGAAAGACAACACATCATCGTGGTCCTCTCCAGAGAATTAATGAGGTGAGGATTTACTGTTCTAAAGAATTCTACATCCCCCCCATCGTGTTAGTACTAGTGGTTCCTGAGTTACCACTGTTCACATTCATGATTCTTAAAAAAATTTTCTTACACTATATTTTCTTTATTTACAAAACTGTTCCAATCCACTATTTCTTATTTTAATTACTGTGGATTTTATCCTGTCGATGCTGTGGCATTATAATAGATACTGTCTGCTGTGTTTGTATTGATATGCTGTCGGCAGTGCCTTTGTAATATCTAGTCATCTTCTAATTATCTTCTTTATTCTTTATTAGCAGTGTGCGTTTTTTCTCTCGTAACCTTTCTCACTTATTCTACTGCATACTATATTTATCCACCTTTCGTAATTAGTCATATGCCTAAGAACACTGGAAAATTTATTTAGTAAGACTGCGCTACCAGTGTTTCTAAATCGGCACAAGACTCAGTAAAA
Source organism: Typopeltis vanoorti (assembly GCF_054136105.1). NCBI lineage: Eukaryota > Metazoa > Arthropoda > Arachnida > Uropygi > Thelyphonidae > Typopeltis > Typopeltis vanoorti. Next base: position 114,517,297 of record NC_143550.1, on the reverse strand, counting down.
CGTCACGTAGATTTCTCTCTTTCTTACTAGCTTAAATTCCTTCAACAAAGTTTATATAAACAGTCATGGTTCTTAAGTAATTAAATTGCACTTTTAAGTTGTTTCCCGCTCACAAGTCCGATTATTTTTAGAAACGGTGCATTGTAAAATAAAAGATCAGGCAGCACTTTATTAACAAATAATTAAAACATTTATTTACATTAATAATAAAGTACATTAATTAAACGATAGGGAGGTTACTCTCTCTACGTATCCTTTAGACTTTTAGCATAAAGAAACAAACTTTCCCTTTTCAATACAAAATAACTATACAATATAATTACTCTGTTAATTCTCTGCTTATTAAATCAAAGTTACCAAACTTATTTACTCACAAAGAGGTTAGCTAGCCATGGCAAGTTACCTTACAATTTATATTTCAATTAATAACACCTCAGAGGACTCTCTCATAGATACTTCTTAAATCTATTTCTTATCAGTCCATCTATGACATATCTTCTGGATTACAAAAGAATGTACAATAAAGGATAGAATAGACTTAACAGAGGCTCTTTATCACACACTCTTCCAGAAGTCCTGCATTATTAAAGTCTATGCGAGTTTTCTTCAATCTCAGGCCTTGGGCTTTCATCTGGAGAGTCTTGCTTCAGCGGGGGGGGGGCAATAGGACATTAAATCGACACTTGGCTCGGGCATTTACATTAGCTGATCTCCCGTCATTCCCATTCTTTTCCTCTGCCGTGGGTTCACTGTAACTTTGTTCTCCTCTGCTTCCGACTCTCCTCTGCTGTGATTCCAACTGCCTCTCCTCTTTACTTGGTAACTGGGCCTTGCCTCCTCTCTCTCTCTGCAGTAACTGTGGGTTGCCTCTCCTCTCTCTATGTTCGGCTCAGTCCCTTTTTATTTCATGGTTCTCAGGACCTTGCACCAAGTGTTGTAAACTCCAAAGAAATCGGCACTTCTCTTTGATCCTTTAGTTAAAGCCGACCTGTTCTTTCTTTTCCTCTGTGCACTCTTTTTTTTTCTTGTCTTGTCGGGCAGCGGAAACTCCTCTGAAGCTTGTATCAAAGAGATATGAACAGCATTTCTCTGTTCATAGCAGATCTCTTTGATACTAATTTTGAAGGTGTTTATGCACAGAGCTCACAAACAACTTTCCCATACACTTAATTGTAAACAACTGTCTTGTGCTCTTATACATAGCTATATACAAAGTTCCGATGGCAAAGCATTGCCTTTGTTTTTGACATTCTAAATTTTAGTTGAAACAGTAAATACAACCAATTCCCATAGGGTTAATTACATTAATATTTAAACATAAAATACATAGAGACAAACAAGGTTATTTTTACAACAGTTCTCATGAGATTTGACCTTTGTAAAATCGATGTAATGCGCTTTGGTATTTTTAAGCTACATCGAATTTTACACTGGAATGTAAAACAAGGAAGCACATTATATCCACTGTTATTCATTGTCTATATGGATCACACTGTGAAAGAGAATGGCATTAATTCTGATATTTTAATTGGAGATATTAAACTTAGTTCTTTGCTTTATGCAGATGATGTTGTACTCATAAACACATCCAGTACAAGTCTCCAGGTTTGTTAACTAAATTGAATAACAGCTGTAACAAATTTGGCATGAAAATCAGCAATAAAAAGATCTAAACTATGAAAATAGGCAGAACATAGAAAACTTAGTTGTTTTCTGAATGGATAGCTTATAGTACATATAAAGTATTTCAGCTATTTAGGCACAGTTATTAGTGAAGATGGTAAATTAAATCTGGAAATAGAAACAGATAAGCAAACCTGGTATAATGGAGAACCAGTTGAATAAATTTATATGGAATAAGAGCAAAATTAGCCAAAACACTAAACTAATGGTATACAAGATAGTGTTCAAATCAGTTTTTTTTTAAGTTATGGATCTAAATGCTGGGTTAGAAATAAAGAACTTGATCAGAGATTGGAGAACATATATATGAAGGTGCTTACAAAAATTAGGGGTCTGAACAGATGACATTATTGGCAGAATCATTAAAATGAAGACATTAGGAATTAACTTGACATTGTTTGCATTCAAGAATTTGTGAGCAGGGCTAATCTGAGATGGAATGACCATTTAAACAGAATGGGTGAAGAAAGGTTAGCAAAACAGGTGTTTGATGTCAGGAAAAAGACCCAGAGGAAGACCAAGTTCTAGGTGGATTGATTCAATCAGAAGTACTTTAGAAGAATGAAATTATAGATACACCAATATTTGAGCTGACAAGTAATAGACTAATTTGGAGGAAAATTGTTGATAGGAGATTATTAGTTATGTAAACTTAATCATGTAGTAAATTTAGTTTAATCCTTTATCCAAGTGTGAGCAAACAAAGTTTGTGCCTGAAAGTATATTCAGGACTGGGGTAAGGTAGTGCAACACCAGGACCACTCCTTGCAAAGGTGGAGCAAGAAACTATCACTCCTATCTCAGTATCTCCTATAATGCAAAACGCATCTCCTTGCGGATATGTCTACTGTTATGCATTAACAGAAGGGCCACTACCCAGACTAGTTTTGAGCGTTATTGAGGTCTCTTCAGTGGCAGCCAGGCCCAAGTGGAGATACCAGCCAGAAGCATTAGCAAGGTCATCTCTACCTATAGGAGTTGCCAAATGGTGGCAACTCCTATAGGTAGATTGCCACTATTTGGTGACAACTCCTATAGGTAAGTAAAAAAGGTGGCAAATTGCAACCTTTTTTAATAAATTACTCTGGATTTAGAGAAAAATGTTGAAAGTTTATTTTTCACTTGGTTAGAATATAATAAATTTAGTTTAATCCTTTATCCAAGTGTGAGCAAACAAAGTTTGTACCTGAAAGTATCTTCAGGGCTGGGGTAAGGTAGTGCAACACCAGGGTGAATCTTTGCAAAGGTAGAGCAAGCTACTAGCACTCCTATCTCAGTATCTCCTATAATGCAAAACACATCTCCTTGCGGATATGTCTACTGTTATGCATTATGCATTTAATCATGTAGTGCTGTAGCCTGAACACCCCTTCAGGGTACATCAGGAAATTGATGATGATAATAATGATTTATTGTCCTCAAGGGATATGCAGAATTCATTTGATAGTACTGTATAATATTGCATTATTACTAGATTCTTATCAACAGTTTTTTTCCTAAATTAATCTATTATTTGTCAATTGTCAATATTGTCAGGTTTTACATATTGATCTTCTAATTCAGCTATATGTGTTTCATTTCATTGAGTATATCATTCTGCTCACACATTCTTGAATGCTAATGATGTTAGGCATCTTTCTAATATCTTCTGCATTTTTGAGATACTTATGCCATTGATGTCATCTATTCGTTTCCATAATTTTCTTCAGAACTGTAGTCTCTAGTCTTTAATCAACTGTTTAATTTTCTAACTTAATTCTTTGATCTATGAATTAAAATTGATGCGAAGACTGGTAGCATATTTCAGCATTATCCATTTTATGTTCTTATGGCATTATTAAAAAGCAGTCTTTTATATAATTCAAAATAGAATAATATAGAATAATAAAATTACGATTTCATATTAAAAGAGCCCCAAAATTTTAGCATACTGCTACCTATTTTAAGGCAAGCTAACTTAACTTAGCTATGCTTCTGACAGAAGTCTGAATTTACATAAGTTGGGGTTTACCTATTTATATATAGGAAAAAAATTTTACAACTAATACATTTATTTCATATAAGTTTGTATCTTTGGCTTTTTTAATTTATTTGTTTTTGTTTTTTTATGTTGAACCCATACACAAGAGGTTAGTTGATCAACCTATAGCACATTAGTACTGTGTATGGACTTGAAAGAGTTCCATGTTTAGTCTCTAGAACAGAGTTTCTGGACTCTGTAAGAAAAATTTATTTTTTCCAAGAGGTCCAGAGAAAAATATGTAAAATTGATAAAAATAGAAAAAATGCTTAGTTCACTCACAATACAAAATATACCATAAGTTTGTAAATAACCTTTCATGGGTGTGTGCAACATGCAAAAAATAAAATGATTGATTTTCATCATTAAGACTTGAAAAATATAATAATGATTTCTGATTCTGCATCTGATTGCTGTAAGTTGCAGATTATCACTGAAGATGCACACCAACTGGAAACAAAAAGTAGCATATTCCTAACAAAGACAGAACACTTGTATTTGATTTCTGAGAATTTGGGTGAACTTTTTGTAATTTCAAATTTTCTGTTATTTCCAAAGTGATTTTCTACCATGTTGATAGAGTTGCTGCCATGCTAGAAACAATGAAATTCGGCACATGTATCTGTTTTATTTTTTTATAAGTGAGTTGCACTTATCAAAACCAGTCCATGAAAGTGCTTAAGTTTTTTTAAATCTAATTGAATTTACTTCCAGTTTCTTCCTAAGCAGTTCATATAATTTTCCAGCTGGACAATAGTGAAATCATAGCCATATGAAAAACCTGTATCACAATTAATATCACAAGTTTTTAACTTAATGCTTCATTAGCTTTCTTAGGGAAAATAGTCTTCTTGAATATCTTTAAGGTTTAATATTGTATTGATTATGCTTTACAAAATGAAATATTTTAATTAATTATCTATGCTTGCATCCATCAAATCACTAGTTTGGTCGCATTGCCCTCTGATATATTGGCTTTAAAAATATAATGATATATACTATACCCATTTCTTTTAACCATTATGACTCCAATCTAGCTTATATGAAAGCTAATCAAGGCAGCTAATTAATTGAGTACCATTTGGAGGATGGATAATCAAGAATTTCTATACCTTCAACTGGTCAAATGGAATATTATCAGCAGAGTCATAAACATTCTTCACCATGATTTTTGTCATACAGGCATCTCTCATGATGTACTGTTGTTGGATGAAAATTTGACAAGAGCATAAATAATACTTGTTTCTTCTCTTCACCAAGTATTTAGTTCTATTGTTAACAGTTTTTGTAATCTAAACGTGATAACATTTTTTAGTTTTCTTCAAGAGAATTAAGGGACAGGATGATATCTAAAATTATAAGTGGCTCTGTAACACAGTTGGATGAATCACAGTATATCACCTTTGACAGGAAAAAGACTTTGCTTGAATTCTCATCAAGAGGAAAGCAGTCTTTGTGCGTTATTCATGAATGTCCCTCTCAAAGAAACCTTAGAGCTAATCCAAGCTAAATTTCCTCCCGATATCTCAGCCCTATTTCAGTTTACAATGAACTCAGGCTATTTCGTTTGGCAGGAAAAATTCTACAAACAGATAGAGGGGACAGCCATGGGTTCACCACTTTCCCCACCCTTGGCCAACTTCTTCATGGAGATGTTTGAAGAGAAAGCCTTAAACTCAGCCCCACAAAAACCTACCATATGGCTTCGCTATGTTGATGATGTTTTCGCTATTTGGCCACATGGCCCGGATTCACTCCTCTCCTTCCTAACACACTTGAACAACCAACACCCTAGAATCAAATTCACCCTGGAAAAAGAGGAAAACAATAACCTCCCCTTCCTAGACACACTAGTCACCCGCCAACCTGATGGAACCTTGGTTTTCTCAGTTTATAGAAAACCCACCCATACAGGCAGATACATTCACCAACAATCCCCCCCCCCCTCACAACAATATGGAGTTATTAAAACATTATTCAACAGGGCAAAAATAATCTGTTCTAATAATCAAGCCCTAACCACTGAACTAAATCACATCCGTGACACTTTCTCAGCCAACGGCTACCCCCTCCAAAAAATCCAAAAAATACTTAACCCAGTTATCCACAACCCACCACCCCCTTCCCTTCACAAAAAAGATTACTCTAAATCCATCACTATTCCCTACATCAGAGGCACCTCAGAAAAAATCAATAAAATCTTAAAAAAACATGACTTGACCACTTGTTACAGACCACATAGAAAACTGGCATCCCTTATCCGCTCCACCAAAGACCAACCACTTCCCCTAGACCTACCTGGTGTATACCAGGTCCCTTGCAGCTGTAAACTGTCCTACTTTGGCCAAACAGGCTGGACAGCAAATATCAGAATCTCAGAACACAAGGATTACATCCGATTTCACCAGTACAGCCACTCTGGGCTTGCAGACCACGCTCTGGATACTCGCCACAGAATAAGATGGAAGAAAGCCACAGTAATACACCGCAGCAAGTTCAAGTATGAAAGACTATTCGTGGAATCAGCCTCGGCCCTTAGGAACATGCCAAACCTCAACAAATTTGGATGCATGAAACTGCCCCAAATTTGGGAAACTTTTATCAAAAGAACTTCAGCCCAAAGGCCAAGAATTACCAATATAGCCCGCCAGGGAGCACCATCAGGACTTTAGGAAAACGCTAGCGTCCTAGCCTCAGTCTCATTTGTTGTATTAGTACTTGTGTGCACGTGTCTTTTTAGTAAGTTCCCAAGAAGATGGCAACGTAACGTTCGCCGAAATATCGGAAAGTGTATATTAAAGTTTATTTAATCTATATTTCCAGTATACGCTGTCAATTCCTTAAATATTAGTTATTAAGTCTTTGTGCGCTTTCCTTTGAAGGTGGGTTTACTTGTTCTGTAAGAAAGTAGTAGGTTTTTTTTCCAAGAAACTGAAGTTTTTTTTGCAATGTAAAACAAGATTGTCCAAAGAATGCATGCAATTAACGGACAAAAATACTATGGGTGTTGGATGATTCAGCACAAACATTGAATTGTGTGATGTAGACTGAATTAGTGTAGTATAGAGTGGTCTTGAGGAAATTGGGGTTCAGTTTATGACAACTTGTTTAACACTGGTTTCCACGAACCATTTAGATTGTAAAAGCAGATCTGTTGTTATGTATATAGATGAAATGCAAGATGCCATATGTAATTAAAAAGTTTTGTTATTCGAGTAAAAAGTTTAACAATGTTGCAAACTAAAACAGTGTTATCAAAGTTGTTTATTCACTTCTCTATTGTTTTTATATAATTTTTAGTTGATATTTCATAATTAATAAATTACTGCCCTCATATCATTCAGAATTCTTTCATGGACTGGCTGTGGTCCATATGTCAGAGCCTGTCTGTGAAATAATTTTAATTGTTTGAAGATCACATTATCAGATAATTTGTAATGAATTTTGTTTTATTTAAAAACATCATCTGAAATCTCTTTTTTATATAGGAAAAGAGGTCCACCTCTTGAACCAGCAGTTTTTACATGTATAAGTATGCTGGGTCGTGCTGTTGGATTGGATATAAAAGATGACATTGAAAGTCTTTTAGGACCAATGATGGCAACTGGCTTAAGGTACTAAATTTATTTCTGTAATCTATCTTTCTCTCTCTCCTTATCACATGCAGTGTATACAGTTGTTCAGATTGAATATGAATGCCATCTTATTTGAATAAATGATGACAAATGCTAAAATTACCTTCAGAAACCTTTCTCTGTATAGTAGGTGGAAAATACTCATTTGTAAATTTTTATCTAAAATGTACGTAAAAACATGTATCAAATTATGAAAAGGTATATTATTATATATGGTATTGATGAGTCTTTGGGCTCCCTGGAGGTATCATATAATAATAATAATAATAAAAGTAATAAAATAACAAACCACAACTACCATCATCATCTACACGAACACCATCTACTACCCACCACCACTAGTATTTTCACAGACAATCACAAACATCCATGCCCACAATGGGATTTGAACCCACAAATCCCATCGTGGCTGGATGAGCAGATGCCTTTTGGCTGGAGAGCAGATACGCTAGCCACTCAGCCAACCAGGCTGGTATAGCAATGAATCTCAACATTATATACAGGGTGTTCGGGATAAATTTGACAGTTTCGTAAGGAAAAAGAAAATCTTCTTTGTATCTATTAAATTTAATGAATTGACAAAAAAACATTACAGGCAGAGTTAATTACAATACTATCAACAAGATTTACTCAAAATAACCACCATTAGCATCGATCACAGCTTCAATTCTGCTTCGGAACCTCGAACAAGCTGATGCTACAGTCTCCCTGGGAAGGGCCGCAAAAACTGTTTTAATTTTATCCATTAACTGGGCTTTTGTATTACTGGAAGTGCGATTGGTGTCTTTTTCAACTGCGCCCCATACAAAATAATCCATGGGGTTAAGGTCTGGGGAGTTTGGAGGCCAAACATTTGGACTGGTGAAGTCGTAGAAATTTTCAGACAACCATTTTTGACTTTTCCCAGAGGTGTGGCAAGGGGCCGAATCCTGCTGCCATACATACGGCCTACCATTGGCTACCCTTGTTATCCAGGGCTTGACTACAGTTAGCAACTCCACGAACAAAGCCCGAATTCCAATGCCAGGGTTCTTCAACACCTGTTCCTGCAGATTTGCGAGGAATTCTGCTGTACGAACGCAATCAGATCGTCTGCTAGGGATCTTTCTTCTTGCTACATCCTCGTAGTCACCATTGCAAGTCTCTAGTTCATGCCTGATTGTTTTTACTGTATTCAGGGAGCATTGGGCAGCAGTCGTAATATCCTTATTTTGATGGCGGGCACGAATCATCATGATACAAGTTATTCTCTTCCATGATTCAGATGGGTTCCAGCTATCCATCCTTTCTGACATCTTGTATATGAATGAAGAAGGGTCTAAACTTTTAAATGAAGAGAAGCGTGTGTTAATACATGTAACTTACGGAAAAATATAATTAATTATAAATATGTCAAATTTATCCCGAACACCCTGTATAATACGAACTTTGTTTATCTCATGTCTGATTTTAAAAATAATGGTACAGTCATATGAATTTTAGAATAATGTAAGTTTTAAATATACTTTGTATATTAAATGAAGTGAATATTCTTATAATAAGACTAAAATTAGGGATTTTAATTTTAGGGATACTAATTTTCATTTTATACTAAGAGTATTTACTAGGTCAGTACAAGTTTATTTGGTATTATCTACCTATCTTGGTCAGATAGAAAGTTTGATAATGACAGTATCAAGAGCATATTATTTGAAATTTTGTATATAGGAGATTGGCTGGAGATGGGGAAGAACTCATTGCTGTAAAGTTAAGATGTCAGAAAGATGAAGTGATTTCAAAACTAACCATGAGATCAGTAATACTTGAAACTAAATTTTGTATTAAAAGCAATATCTGGAATTAACTCCCCCCTGGATATTGCTAGCAGTTTCAGGATCAACAAAGCTAGAATCTGTAAGTGATGCTTTGCTGCTTAAAATAAATCTCTTCAGCAGCCGACTCCATGTACCTTGTAAATTATGAAGGAAAAAAAAAAATATATATATAATCATTACTAGAGCTGATAAGGGTAATGCCACTTTGGTCCTCAACTTTAGCAAATACAATCATAAATTTAGATTGACCACTAATTTTATAATGGTACAGTCATATGAATTTTAGAATAAGGTAAGTTTTAAATATACTTTGTATGTTAAATGAAGTGAATATTCTTATAATAAGACTAAAATTAGGGATTTTAATTTTAGGGATACTAATTTTCATTTTATACTAAGAGTATTTACTAGGTCAGTACAAGTTTATTTGGTATTATCTACCTATCTTGGTCAGATAGAAAGTTTGATAATGACAATATCAAGAGCATATTATTTGAAATTTTGTATATAGGAGATTGGCTGGAGATGGGGAAGAACTCATTGCTGTAAAGTTAAGATGTCAGAAAGATGAAGTGATTTCAAAACTAACCATGAGATCAGTAATACTTGAAACTAAATTTTGTATTAAAAGCAATATCTGGAATTAACTCCCCCCTGGATATTGCTAGCAGTTTCAGGATCAACAAAGCTAGAATCTGTAAGTGATGCTTTGCTGCTTAAAATAAATCTCTTCAGCAGCCGACTCCATGTACCTTGTAAATTATGAAGGAAAAAAAAAAATATATATATAATCATTACTAGAGCTGATAAGGGTAATGCCACTTTGGTCCTCAACTTTAGCAAATACAATCATAAATTTAGATTGACCACTAATTTTATAATGGTACAGTCATATGAATTTTAGAATAAGGTAAGTTTTAAATATACTTTGTATATTAAATGAAGTGAATACTCTTATTATAAGACTAAAATTAGGGATTTTAGTCTTATAATAAGACCCAGAAGAAAACATTAAACAAATTCTTAAAAAATGTTACCTCATGTCACCTAAACCAGAGACATGTTTCTGTGATAGAGATGAAATATTGGGACCATTAAGCTTCTTGAATTCTTACTTTCTGTTTTTTTCATTCCATTAAATTTGAACATGCGGTTCAGCTAGCACTTAAGCCTAAATACATTTGATTACTTAGACATTTGCCTGACCTGGTCAAAAAGTCCTAGAGACTTCAAGGGTGACTGACCACTTGTGATTTACCAAACTTTTCCATAGAATTTGAACAAAGATTGTCATTATAGGTAAGTAGATCCTCTATTGACTGATATGGGCATACATTTTTTAGTTGATGGCCTTCAAAGTAGTGCAGGAGTTGGGATTAGTAGTGTTCTCCATTTGGGAAAAATGAATTCAGAGAAATTGGACAATAAATTGCTGGTAAGGATGTCACCCTTCTTAGGAATGGGTTGTACATAGGTTTCATACCAGTAAGAATTACTTCAGTGATATGTTGGGCATGTTTTGTGTTGGATAGCTGAAAGCTGGTTGATCAAATGAGATATAGAAGTTAAAAATATTAATGAACTTGGCATTCTTGTAATGCTAGACAACTAATGGATAAGAGTGACTGTGTGAGTATGCTTCATGAGAGAGGAGATCAGTACTAGATTGTCTGAATTACTTAGAGGACAAGCAACATTAACATTGTACTTAGTAACTAATTAGGAAAAGTAAGTTATTTGGAGACCGGTTGGGGGTTATCTGGTATTCAGCTGGCATATGAACAATATGTGTATGATCATTGGTGATAGTAAATGTCTCAGCAGCTTGATCTATGCAGAGAGGGTAAGATTTTAATTGCCCGTAACCTAATTGTGAACATTAAAATTTCCGAGGAAGAAATATCATCTGCATAAAATATAGTTGAGTTCAATATCTCCAGTTTTGATATTAGGTTTAATGCCACTTTTTCTTCATAATGTGATTCATATTATCCACATATGGTACTAACGTACTATAGGTGATCAACCAACCTCTCGTGTATGGACAACATAAAAAAAAATATATATAGATAGATAGACAGATGTTGAATAATAATGAAATTATTATGTATCCTTGTCTTGCACCTGATTTTACATCAGTCTTCCATTTAGACTTTGTAATTGTAGTAATTTTAAGAAATTTTTCTTGGCAAGGTATATAGTCTCTTTGCACCTTATTAGGTGCAAAGAGACTATATACCTTGTCAAGATGTCTTCTTCTTTACAATCCCTGAATATAAAACCAATTAATTACTGGGACAACAGCAAACTACCAAAAATATTATACAGATATAAAATAAGTGGAAAAGAAGAATCGGAAGACCAAGAAAGAGATGGCATGAGACCAGAACAGGCCACCTGGCCTAAAATCCATGTTAGGAAGAAGAAGAAGCCTTGTCAAGATGTACAAAACTTATATCTGATCTTGACAGCCCCTATTTGCTTGAATCCAGCTTGTTTTTCTTGCAGTTTCTCTTCCACAGGCTTTCTTAGCTTATTTTCAAGTATACTTGCATAAATCTTACTTGGAATACTTAGTAGGGAAATTTCTTTGTAATTCTCTCATTCAGTTTTATTTCTCTCTCTCTTTTTTTTTTTTCTTGATTGATAATACGATAGTATCTGTCATCTGGAATTCAACTTTCTGACCAGGCTTTCTGAATTATGCAGTGCAGTAGGTTAAAACTTTTATACCTCCATATTTGAGCAATTCTAATGCAATCTACCACTGCTGCCTTTCCACTCTTCACATTTCTGATTTAATTTTTTTTTTTTACTTTGAATATTTATTGCTGATTGAATTTCTTTTGAATATTTTCTACCTCTGATTACATTACACTGCTGGTTGCAGGTGACATTCTGACTCACCTACATGCATGGAACTTCTGATATGGTTTCTTTTTTTTTCCCGTGTACTGCCACTTTAGTTTATTGAATTCACTGTGATGCACTGATTTTTTGATCCATGCAAACAACTTTATCATTTGCTTCACTGAATCAGTTATTGTTTTTTTCAGATTTTTGCCACTGAGTCTCCAAGTTTTGGTTCTTCTTTTCAAACTGATTTTTTTTTATTTTTTTCCCCTTGAATGATATTTGTATATTTGAGTCTATAGATTATCCCTGAAAACTGTTTAGCCTTGCTCTTTTGTAGAACGTTTTTACATACGGTATTTTTCTTTTCAGTATCACATGTTTAGTTATCTTTGTTTTGATAAATAATGCCAATTATGGAAACAATACTTTTTATAGTTCTAATTCTTCTGTCAGTTCCACTTCTTTTCCAGTAAAACTTCTCATATTGATGATCCCTGTTTTCTTTTCTGCTGAGAGTTTGTTGCAGGCTGACTTTCCACTCTTTGTACTAATTTTCTAACAAAAGCAACAGGCAGCTTGTTTAACTATGCATTGCCCCAGTCAGCATGACATTTTATTGTGTTGTACTGATTTTTTGTCTGTAGATTACACCAGTATAGGTAAATTGTGGATTATACCATTTGGTTGGTTGAATCATAAAGACTACCCAATCCTTGTTAGTTCAGTATCCAGGATACCTAATTATGGAACACACATCAGAAAGTAATTGGCCATTGGATCAGAAGTCCTGGTCCTTAAGCTATTTTCTGAACTTTGATGGTGGAATTTCAATTTATAGAAATTGTTTTATACTAAATTGTTTGCAGTAAGTGATACAACTTTATTCCAATTAGAATTTTTAGTTTCATAATTTTGGCATCAAGGAAACTAAATTATAAAGGGAGGAAGTGATAATGTTGAGTGTAAGAGCGACAATAACTGTTAATGACTGGAATGGGCTTTATCATGAAAATGTTGATGAAGAGAAAATGATTTAGACTTTCTGTTCATCTGTTTCAGACCCATCAAATCCCATCTCATCAAATGTGTGCAAAGATGTCTACATGCATAACGCACTAGAGAAGAAGAGCGATCTGCAAGTTTAGAGGGATTTCAGAAAAAAATAGAACACTTCATAAATACAACATCAAGACTACCTTCAAATGTCTGACAAAATTAAGAAATTTACTCAGTTCTTCCAAAGATCCACCTCTTCCATACCTGGCCCACCCAGGGATTTACAAAATCCAATGTACATGTAATCTATTCTACATAGGGGAAACAGGATGCACAATCCCAATCAGAAAAGGCGAACACAAACGACACATTAAATATCTCCATTATGTTAAAAACAGGCCATTACGCATACCAAAATTATGTTAAAAAAAGCCCATTACGCATACCAAACATACCATAGAATTGACTATGGTATGTTTGGAGTGCGTAAAGACACCAAAACCTGGTTTGAGAGAAAATTCAAAGAAGCCTGTGAAATGCTAAAACACTATCCAGACCTGAAGAAAAATGACGGAGTAATAATTCCAAGAAAGTGAAGGACCCATCTGCAACCATTATAGCAACTGTTAAATATACGTGTTTAATTAATTTATTTATTTTACTTTAATTACTTTTACTTAGTTTCTTTAAATATTATTTTTACTTATTTCTTTTCTTAAATCTCTCTAGCTTAGTTTCGTTTAAATAACATCTCTATCTTTCTATCCGTCTTAAGATTCACTCAGGGCCGTTATCCACTCTTAAGAATGGTGCACATGGATTTTGAAGACAAAGCGGTTACTACTGGACAATGCCGATCCCCTTTGTTTTAGCACTGGTTCTGATTCCTTCTTCGGATTCGGAGAAAATTTGTATTATACTGTGCCACCCTGAATCCTAGATTATTGAACAGCACAAAATCAAGGAACCAGAACTCAGTTTAGTACACTATTTTAAATCACTTAAGCTTATTTTGCAGTCGTAGCCTTCCTAACAATTTATCTCCAGCTGTGGTTCGAATTTTATGAGAAGGTGCAATAGAAATATAAAAACAGGCAAGTCACTAGTTAAAGAAGAGAACATTTAATTTCAATTCAGACATTTACACGTTATAAATAGACACTGATATATAAATTCACTAATATTAAAGAATGAATATAATAATCAAAACCATCTAAATTTCTCATAGCATGCAACACACATCAATTCAAGTATTTAATTCTATCTATGAACAGCAATGCTCTTATATACATTTCAAGGCAAAGGATTATTCACTTATCAAATCACAAGTAACCTCCACGTGCTTCTGCACTAATTCCTTCAAAAATTCATATGTTATCACCACTCCAAAAACTAACTATCTCTAAAGTCCTTAGCATAATTAATAACCTCAAAAAAAAGTTTAATGTCCTTCCTAAATTTACAAGCTTTCTCCCATAACACAGTTACTTAACAAGACATAGGGTTTACATTACTATTTGCTGAGGGACTATTCTTGGCTTTCTCATTCATCACGACTGAACTTTCTCTTTTTGATTCCTGGCTCATTCTATATTATCTGTAGTGTTCCACTGGTGGTCCTGACAGGACATATCTCCGCCGCCGAAAGTAATTGCCCATTGTTCTCTCGTCAACTGGTTCAACATGGCTCAGCGATTTCCTGGGAATTGGAAACTGCCTTCTGCTGGGCTAAACGTTGATGCGTGCCATCCTTTCTTTCCCCTCCCTTTTTCGTGAGTCATCCTACCATCTCTCAGTACGTAGCGCCACACTCTCCCCTAGCCTGCTCTTCGATTTGAGTGTGTGTGTGTGGGGGGGGGAATTCATGTGCTTGCCATACTCGGTGCATGCGTACTTGTTTCACGTGTTCAGCTTCTGGCTATCTGTACTTAATCCGATTAACTAGTCTCCCAGGAAATTTACAAAACTTTGATTCTCCCTGTGTTGACATATGTTTCAGAAACCTGGACATTGACAAAGAATGAGGAAAAGCCAATTGCTGTTTTTGAAAGAAAAATACCGTGGAGCATCCTTGGTGGTATTAAGGAAAATGATCAGTGGAGAAGATGCTTCAACTTTGAACTCTATAGATATTTTAAAGAACCAGACATAATCAAATTTCTTAAAAATTAATTGTTTTAACTGAGCTGCACATCTCATAAGAATAAAAATTAAATAAAATAATTGTAAAAAAAATTATTTCTTGCAAAACCCCAAGGAAGGTGAAAATGAAGAATACTAAGATTATGATGGGAAGAAGATGTAATTTAAAATGATTTTCAAGCCATAAATGAGAAAAAGCTGTCATGCCAAAGACAAAAGGTATTAAAAGTGTTTTTTTTACAGACAGCTTCTCTCACTGAATCAGTCAGTTTTCTTCAGATTTTGCCACTGAGTTTCTGGTGTGTTTTCTTAATTTTTTTTTTTCCAAAAAGTATTTGTCTCTGAAATCTGCTCAACTTTTTAAACCTTTTGCATATATTTTTCTTTTTAATAAAATATTCATTTTAACCTGCTTAAAACAGTGTTAATCACTTTCTGTTTCAAATCTACTCTATACTCTTTCTGTCCTGACACAGCATAAAGATATCCACCATCAGCAATAACTTAGTAAGATTTTCATTATTTTTTGTGTGTGTGCCCTTCTTATGAATTCATATGCATATTTGTATATTGAAGCATAGTGTTTGTAATTAAAATTTCTAGTCAGTGCTCTGAATAGAAATCTAGCAAGTACTTGCTTGCTAGATTTCTATTAATATTACCATTAATATTAGCTTTGTTTTTCTAAAAAAAATTCCCAAAACATTTGCGCATTTTTGGTGTTCATTTCCTACTCTGCTGCTACTCAACTTCTAATGACTTGAAAATCTTCTATGCCTCTTAGTAGAGCATTCTGTAGGATCATTTACAATGTAGAATCATGGAGTTTATTCATGATCCTACATTGTAAATTAGTGCTCCTTCTTTTGCTTGATTGCTGTTGCTTGATTATGGTCTTATAATTATTATTTAGAATATTTGAATATTGTAAATATTCAAATGTAGAATATATTGCCCTCTTTGTTTTGATATCACCAATTATATCAAGCTGGTATTTCCATAATTCCTACTTCTTTTCCATCGATACTTCCTATGTTGATGGAATAAAATTTAAATAATGTTTATTTCCAGTTGGGTTTATTTCAGTAGCTAACCTTCACTGTTCATATTCTAGGTTTCTTTTAACTAGATAATGCCTCATTCATCATGACATTTGTGATCAGTTGTCTCTATTTCCCTTCATATCTGTCTGTGGTGTCAGTACTATCTTAGGTAACATTTTGGGACTTAGACAATAATTTGGTTGGTCAAGTACCAAATTACTAATCTATCCTCATTTGTTCAGTGTCTAGAAAGGTGCCTAATGGGATGCACCACAAGATGATTGGATGTTTTGGAGTTAGAAGTCCTGATCTGTTCTCCACATTTCATAAAGATTATTTGGAGGTCTACTTGCAGTTATCTAGTTAGTTTCAACCTTTGAGTAAGTTCAATTAAATTAAATTTTTAATTTAAATTAAGTGGATATTGAATCCAACATTATTTCATAGCCGAATATAGAGACTATAAAAGTTTCGGCGGATACAAGCGTACGTCAACCTTTCATGACGGATCCACTTAATTTAAATAATTTTGCATTGCCGAAGTGAAGCCTGTTAGCTCCCTTTTTCAGTAGTTAAATTTTTAATTTTAATTAAATTAAAATTATTCCACTATAAGTGATGATATAGAATAAATTTAATTATTGTTTAATTTTGGGACAATATTATAAGCACTTCTTAATAATGTTCGTCCTGATTGTTTTGACCTATCAGATTTCATTTATTTAGATTTATTAGGACTAAAAAATAAATAAGCTGATTTTGAGTGTGAGTTATCATATATCACAGAAACCTTTTTAGGTGCTTTCAAAGATTTAGTGTAAAAGAAATATACAATCCTTCTCAACAGTTCTAAAAAAAAACAATTCCATAATAAATCAATGTCACTATTGATCTGTTGGTTGTAATTGTTGTTGATCCTTGCTTCGAAAGCATATAGAAAATGGCATACCAGAAAAACAGTGGAAAACAACAGCTGCACTAATGATCTTGACAAGACCAGTGCTACAGCATGTTGAAGTACATTAGAAATGTGAATTAAATTATCTTCCAGTTGAGTTGAGATTATTTAAAATAACTATTTAAAGAAAAAAAATTTGTTTTAGTTTGAAATACATAATTGTTATAATGCATTCTTATTGTTGCTTACAGTCCTGCACTAACAGCATCCTTAAGAGCTCTAGCTACACAAATTCCTCAGCTGAAAAAGCAAATTCAGGATGGATTGTTGAAGATGCTATCTCAGGTCTTAATGCATCAACCATTGAGACATCCTGGAATGCCAAAACTGCACTTTAATCCTGCAGCTTCTGGTGAGTTGCACTTCTGGCTGATAATATTTTCATTTAAGAAAAACAAATTCTTATTTGGATTCAATCATTTCATCTGGATTTTTGAAGAATATATAAAATGTAAATTAGTATATTTTAGTATGAAATGTAAATTCGTATATTTTAATATAAAATGTAAATTCGTATATTTTAGTATAAAATGTAAATTCGTATATTTTAGTATAAAATGTTAATTAGTATATTTTGTTTCAATACTTTGAAGGTATTTAGTTGTTAATTTCACTGAATAGTGTAAAATGAAGAAAGAGTCAGATTAATTAAGTTAATTGGGAAGGGGGTTAATGAATATTAACAGTGGGATAGCCACATTGGTGTCAAGCAAGTATATAGTGGCTTGTATTAATTCTTTTAATAATTGTTCTTTTAGCATTCAGTTCTAACATTCATGTTGGTTAGAATGTTTTATTTTCTGTAAGCATCTCATTTTGAAATTTTTTTTTAATCAAGATAGCAAAACAGATAGCCCATGTTTCTTTCTGTACCATGCATGACTGACTGTAGGAATGATAATTGGATAGTATAATTTAAGTACTTGGAGATTGTGTTGTGCTGCTATATTTTTTGGAAATTTGCTCATTGAGGACCATCTGATGGTGATATTGACTGTTTATAGTGTGTTGGTTTTCACTAAACAGTTCATAGATAATTAAATTTTGATGCTGTTTAACACTTTCATTGCCAAGCTGAAAATTGGAATTTCGTGTGGCGGCCAAATTTTTTATATTTTTTTATTTAGTTAGCGCTGTCCATACAATAACGCGTGATCGGCCGTTTGGTGAGAACTCGCATCGCGTGATCGCGCGATATTGTTCATTGCCAAGCTGAAAATTGGAATTTCGTGTGGTGGCCAAATTTTTTTTATTTTTTTATTTAGTTAGCGACGTTAACGCGATAATGCGTGATCGGCCGTTTGGTGAGAACTCGCAGCGCACGATATCGCGTGTTTGGCAATGAACATATTAATACATTTAGAGCAATTTTGGATTAATGGTAGGATAGCCACATTGTCAGATTAATAGTGACATTGCGTTCCATCACCGTACAATCAGCACTTGCTGATTTTCAACAAGTTCTGAGATATTTCTTCAATTTCAAATAAAATTTCATCATCATATCAAAAATGAATGAGTATTAGGGGGAGCAGATATATAACTGTAATGAAATGGGTGCATTTTTGAAAATTATGGAGACAACCACCGTTTTTGAATAAAAACTTTAGTTTAATATAACTAAAATCTACATTCAAAATCTACATCAAAATCTACTAAAATCTACATAAGTTGAAAAAAAAAACTGAACTTTTAAAAACATAGCTCATTCTGCTGTTTCTGTTATGTTATTTATGTGTTAGCCAATGTTTTTGATTATCCGACCATCTATTGATTCCATTTATGTCAGATAATTTAAAAAATGAACTGTTTTGCATGCTTTTTTTTTTTTTTTAGAGAAAAAAAACAGTAAAGATTGACTTGAATTAATCACAAACTGGTTGTAGAAAAAGTTGAATTCATATTTCACTAGAAAAACTACTGGAAATCAAAAATGTGATAGATTTTTACAGTCTTTTGTATGAAATAATTATTTTGATTTATATATATATTTGACAAGTAATGTAGTTTTCACTTCATATATAATAATATTGTTTGTTTGTATTTCTCTTTTAGTTTCACTTCAGAATGTGATGGAAACTACTGAAGTTGCAAGTATCACATTAGCTTTGCGAACACTTGGGAGCTTTGACTTCCATGGTAATAATTATCTTAATATTTCAGACCTTTCACATCATTATATAAGGATAATTTTTTTAAAAATTTTGATTTTAATATTGCATATTATTATAAATCATAAACATCATTAAATGAAATATAACCGATATTAATGACCTGTTGTTTGATCTTCTGCAGTTCTCCATAACACAGTTAGCAGAAACATTGATTTTTAGTCTTGTAGATAAGCTTATATGTTGGTGATACATAACTGTTAATTTTAATGAAAAAAAACGTATATTATTATATTAACTAAATA
Source organism: Typopeltis vanoorti (assembly GCF_054136105.1). Lineage (NCBI taxonomy): Eukaryota > Metazoa > Arthropoda > Arachnida > Uropygi > Thelyphonidae > Typopeltis > Typopeltis vanoorti. The sequence goes on along the minus strand of NC_143550.1, from coordinate 114,497,734 downwards.
ACTTACTTCCAATATTTCAGTAATGTTACATTACCATCTTCAGGGAACATAAAAATTAATGAAATGTGAACGCAGGCACTAACACTGAGCAAAAAATGGCTGAAGAAAACAACAACTGAAGTCAGTTCTAGAGTCCTAAAGGGTGCCACCTAGTGGGCCAAATTGGGTATTAATCTTGGCTGTTTGGGCTGATGTTCTAAGAATGCAAGCCTCCCATATTTGGGGTAGTCCAATGCATCCAAATTTATTGAGGTTTGGGGAGTGTTTTAAGGCTGAGACTGATTCTAAGAAAAATCTCTCATATTTAAACTTGCTGCGGTGTAGTAAGGAAGCTTTCTTCCAACGTATTTTATGGCAGGTGTCCAAGGCATGGTCAGCAAGTCCTGAGTGGCTATAACAGTGGAAACGGATATAATTCTTATGTTCAGATATCCTGATATTAGCAGTCCTGCCTGTTTGGCCATAGTAAGACAGTTTACAACTACAAGGGACCTGGTAGTTGTAAACTGTCCAATGTCCCACTCAAAGATACTTTGGACCTCATCCAAGGCAAATTTCCTCCCGATATCTCAGCCCTATTTCAGTTCATTGGCTACGCTATGTAGATAATGTGTTCCCTATTTGGCTGCATAGCCTAGACACACTTGAAAACTTCCTTTCACATCTAAACATCCCAGGATCCAGTTTATCTTAGAAAAAGAAAACAATAGCAATCTCCCTTTCCTAGATGCTCTGATTACACGCCAGCCTAATGGATCCCTGGCTTTCTCAGTTTACAGAAAACCTACACATACAGGTAGATACATTCACCAGTGTTCACATCATTCCCCCCCCCCCTCCCAACAATATGGGATTATAAAACCCTATATAACAGGGCAAAATTAATCAGTTCAGATAACAATGCCCTTACTACCGAACTTATTCATATTCTTAACACCTTTGTAGCCAATGGATACAACTCCTATAAAATCCAAAATATATTAAAACCAGTTAACCCCAACCCCCCTCCCCTTCCACAACAAGGACTACTCTAAATCTGTCACTATTCCTTATATTCGTGGTATTTCTGAAAAGTTAACAAAAATCTTTAAAAAATATGACTTGACAACTTGTTACAAACCATATCAAAAATTGGCATCTCTTATCCACTCTCCCAAGGACCAGCCACTTCCTCTAGACCTACCTGGAGTTTACCAGGTCCCTTGTAGTTGTAAACTGTCTTACTATGGCCAAACAGGCAGGACTGCTAATATCAGGATATCTGAAAATAAGAATTATATCCGTTTCCACCGTTATATCCACTCAGGACTTGCAGACCATGCCTTGGACACCTGCCATAAAATACGTTGAAAGAAAGCTTCCTTACTACACTGCAGCAAGTTTAAATACGAGAGATTTTTCTTAGAATCAGTCTCAGCCTTAAAACACTCCCCAAACCTCATTAAATTTGGATGCATTGGACTACCCCAAATATGGGAGGCTTGCATTCTTAGAACATCAGCCCAAACAGCCAAGATTAATACTCAATTTGGCCCACTAGGTGGCACCCTTTAGGACTCTAGGACTGACATCAGTTGTTTTCTTCAGCCATTTTTTTGCTCAGTGTTAGTGCCTGTGTGCACATTTCATTAATTTTTATGTTCCCTGGAGATGGTAATGTAACATTACCAAAATATTGGAAGTATTAATTAAAGTTATTTAGTTAATATAATAATATACATCGTTCTTTCCTTAAAATTAACAGTTACTGATTTTTAGCTTGAAACACCTTTCATTTACAATCATAGCATGAGAATATTTGTATTTTCAATCAAAGATGAAGCAGCCAACTTGATACAGAGATGGTAGAATCCCAAATTTCAACATCTTAAGTTCATTTTTTTGCATCTTAAGTGCATCTTGATCCATTATTCTTCACCAGGAGTTCATCCCTCATTATCATTGCCTGGTCCTTGCAGGTTAAAAAACATTACCAGCCTAGACCACCTCAAAATTGGTAAAATATTTCCATTATTTCCAAAATTTTTATTTATTTTTATTTTTTTTTTATTTCCATTAAAGAAGAGCATTGTTAATCAGACCAGATTATAATCAAACAGTTTAGGTTTGGACTCTGTGCTTCTTGAGGGGAGATACCATTTTGTTGATCCCCCCCCCCTTGTATCTTAACTTCTGTAAGTCTAGTTCTGTTGGAAAGCATTTGGATTTGAATTCATGACAGAGAGGTAGGTCAGTGATTATGATGGTGTACTGGAGAAATCAAAAGTGGTCGTATTAACTTCTTACAAAAGCAGGATCAGAAGTACTTCGCCCAGGTTGATCTATTGATTCTGTTTGTTCAGATTGTTGAAGTAGACTCCATGTTAATTTTGGGTAACAGTTCATTTGATGAAGTGCTTATCATAAGGACTTTCAAGGAATATTACATATGTTGACACGTTGTTGAGCTTATTCTGGTTTCATTTCATGCAGGACATTTTGAAAGTTGACCATGCTAAACTGTTAAAACCAGTGTTTGTATAGTAACTGGTTCATAGAGCCCACTCCTTTTGTTCTTCAGAAGAACTGTTATAAAAAGAATTGCAATATATTAATTCCTCCTTCATATCCAATGGTTATAAGAATTCCTTCATAAAAATAGCTTTAAGTAGTTGTGCTTCAGCATCCTCTTCAAATACAGAAAAAAATTACACGTATACCTATCCCATATGTGCAGGCATTAGTGAATGCATAGCTAAAGTGTTAAAGCCACTAAATATTTATGTGGCCTTTTGACCCATCAGAAAAATCTCCACATTCCTCATGTCTCCAAAGGACAAGCTCCCACATCTCAGCTATTCAGGTGTCTACCAGATTCCCTGCTCTTGTGGGTTATCATATTTCAGACAAACAGGAAGATCTGCTCTGATTCGGTTAGAAGAACACAAGTTGTATATCCAGTACCTTGAACCTGAACAGTCTTCTAAACTTACAGAGCATGCCATCAACACTAGACATAGAGTTCAGTGAAATAAGACAAAAGTTGGTTCCTAATGGAACGGCTTTACAAAGAAACATATGAAACGTTACTTCACTCCCCTAACCTAAACAGATCCGATGGGCTATGTCTTCTCCCCTTGTGGGAGATAGTACTCTATAAATCAGCAAATCTTTCCTAACTTATAATTGTATACACACACATGCACACACACAAAAAAAAAAAATTTAAGTTAAGGGATATTACATTACATCCCATATTGTTTCTTAGCTGAATTTTTATTGCGGTTTCATGCCGAATATAGAAACTATATAAAGTTCAGCAATTCCAAGCGTAAGCAAATACCTGGATACTGCAGCAACTGACCCTTTAGGTAGTGCAAGCTGAGACAACTCATATCAAAGGTGGAGCAAGATCCAATCACTATTCTTGATCTTTACCCATAATGTGAACTTAGCTCCTAGGAGCTGTATTACTGTTCTACATTATGAGAGAAGGTCACTACCCAGACCGGTTTCAACCTTTATTGAAGTCTCATCAGTGAGTAGGTAGACCTAGTTAATAATACCAAGTTTTTAGCGAACAGAACTTGCATCCCTTCTATGAGAATTGTCAAGAGGTGTCCTAATAAATTACTAATTATATGAAGAGCCAAAGGCTTCAATTCGGCGACATAACTTATTTAAGTTAAGGAGTATTACATTACATCCCATCCCATATTGTTTCTTAGCCGAATAAGAAACTCAAAGAGTTTCATGCCGAATATATAGAAACTATATATAAAGTTTGGCGATTCCAAGCGTAAGCAAATACCTGGATACTGCAGCAACTGATCCTTTAGGTAGTGCAAGCCGAGGCAACTCATATCAAAGGTGGAGCAAGCTCTGATCACTATTCTTGATATTTATCCATAATGTGAACTTGCTGTGGAACCAGACTCACTTTTCATGATTTGCTCAGCCATATGGTGTCAGTCTTAGACTTGACTTTGCAAGATAATCATATTATTTAATTAACATTATTTAAGTATTTTCATAATGCAAAATGTTCAGGCATTTAATTACATCTAAGCTAATTCATGTTTTGAGCTGTGCTAAATAAGCTTAGCACAATGTTATATTATGCGTGCACATCTATTTAAGGGTTAAAGGTTTTGAAAGAATAAGATGTATAGATATGTGTACTCCTGTCCTGTCCTGTCAGGTGTCTTCTCCCTCCAGGAGATTGACTACCATGTGTCCCCATCTCCACCATGTCCTATTCTGTGCCTCTCTGCTGCATTCCTCATACGAAAGAGAGGTCCAGTCTTTGTCTTCCTCTCTTTCTCTTTCCCTCAACAGTTCCTCCGAGAAGTGTCCTTTGTAGGCAGTTATGTCTCAGAATATGTCCAAAATAGCTTTTCTTTTTTATGTGTACTACAGTATTTAATTAAATTGTGACAATTTTAATTTTTGTGTTATAATTACTGGTTTCTTTTGTTAATGAAATTATATTGCGAAAAAACAATAATCATCTTATTAGATGATCACCTATTTAATAATAGATTCTCCGTTACATATATGTGCACTGTCAAAAAAAAACAAAAAAATCAGCTAACGCCTTTTTATTCCCGTATACGGGAGTAGGCGAGGCCATTTAGCCCTATCTAACTTTTGGAGACTGAGTGGGCTGTTCAATCTCCACTGGTACTAATCAGATGGCCCAAGGCTATCACTGTGTAGCTCAGTGGATGTGGCGTTTGCACACCACGGCGGTTGGCTGCACGAAGGAAGACTTGGTTTCGAGTCTAGTCAGCGACTAGAGGAAATTTTTCTAAGTCTTTTTTTGACTGGTTCCCGAGTTAGTCGATCTCTGGCACGGGCAAACGGGTTTTTTCTCCCGGAAACTCGGGTTTTTCGTCCTGTAAACTCAAGAAAATCGACCGTAGAACCCACATTATTTCAGACATTAAATATATTGTGTTAGGGTTAGGGACCACCAGATGGCAGCACATTTGAGCCGTCTCTCTTCACTGTGTACCGCTTAATATGTGCACTGTATACTGTATATATATGTGTAAAGTTAATATTTAACTAAATGAATGTATTGATTTGATTATAAAATTTATTTACTGGAAATGATGACGACTGCATTTTAATTTAAATGTTTTCATGATATGAAAAGCTTATTTGTTTTGCTTGAGGAGTATGAGATTTACTGTTTTCAGATAAAGTGATGTAAGGGGAGCATGCAATGGTGACTCATTTTTCTCACTTCATGACTGAAATGAAAACTGAAAGTGTAATATTGGAGTGAGCGTGTAGTGAGAAGAATATTGTATAAAATTGCTGAGAAAGAAATGAAGGGGAGGGGTTGAAACTTGATAGTATACATTTGTAAAGTCTTTCATATAGAAAGAAAAATGTTTAAAAGTTATCAGTTATGTTACAACAATGACTACCTGTTGGGGGGAAAAGATATGGCAGGCTGAGTTTTTAATAACTTTATTTTTTCTGTATTAAAAAAAAAAGTTCTGAACCTTAAAGGAGATAAAAGGACAGAAGAAAGAAGATGATTGGTTTACATTATGACTTGTAGAAAAAACTAGAGAAAACCAGTAGCTAAAATTCAACTTGTTTTTGTGATTCTTTAAAAGGGAACACTATAGCATTCAAATGAAGGATTTTAGAGAGCTGCAAATAAAACTTCTTTAATAAATTTGTGGGAATGAGATGTTTTAAAATGGGGAGAAAAAATTGTAAATTAGGTGAAGAAAATAATTTATTTTGAATGCATTCAGAAGAAAACTGAAAATTCACTGACCACTTGTCTCTGATAACTCGCCAGTGTCAAGTAGTTTAGTGGATTTCTGGAATCCTGGTGATATTTTCGGTATTCTCAGGTGCAAGTGAAAATAAACAAGTTTTTTCCAATGCTACACAAGCACATCCCTGTCTTATTACTCAGAAGGATGATCCTATTCTCCTTCTTACCTTTTGATATTATTCCATTCTCTAGTCCAAGGGTCTTCAACCTTTCAGAAAGTGTGGGCTGCATTAAAAATTTCGATGAAGCCCACAGGCAACTAAGCTATACTGTGGTATTTAGAATTGTAAGATGCTTTCCAGATTCACAAGAAATGCTGTACATTCGATACTTTACATAAAATCCTATAAAAATAAACAAACTCAGCTTTGAGAGCGTAGGTAGGAGTCGGGTTCATGATAAGTAAATACAATCAATACTTGAAAAAAGATAATTTAATGAAGAAAACATTCATTTTTTACAATGTCAATGGGAAACTTGGCAATGCCTTTCCTTGACCAGCTTGTCGATGTTGGCATCAATGTTAGAAGTTGCTATGCGCAGAGTATTCTCGAGATGTTGGTCCGTAATCTGAGTTCTTGTCTTGGACTTCACATGCTTCATTCTGGAGAAGAACTGCTCACATAAGTATGTGCTTCCAACAAAGCACACATCTTTAAAGCATGCCAGCGAAGATTAGGGAATGCGTCCTCAGAAATGTAGTCTTTGTAAAATGTAAGAAGGGCACATTGAATAATTTTTCTCTCAAAGAATAGTTGTTTTGGAGGTTCAGGCAGCTCCATTTGTTCTGAGTCTGGCATTTCGGCAGCATTGACACTGAATGACATTGAAAATAAATCTGAAGAAAACTGTTGGTTACGAAAATCACTAAATCCCTCTTCGAACTCACTTCGCAACATGGCTAATTTTGTAGTGTATTCATCAAGAGACGAACAATTGGACTTAGCAAAAAGCTGAAAATGACTCAAGAATTTTTTTGCAAGTTGTGCCTCCCAAAGTTTGAGCTTGGCCACAAAAGCTTTGATGTAATCAAATACAGTGTGCACCAGTTGATCTTTGGATTGTAGCTGTGTATTTAGGTCATTCATATGCAACGAGATGTCGGCCATAAAGGCAGTCTGTCATTCACTTCAAATCGTTAAATTCTGCAATCGGATTCCTCTTGGTTTGCATGAACTACTGTATATTGCTCCTTAAGTCAAAGACTCTTTTAAGAACCTTCCCTCTGCTCAACCAACGCATATCGCTGTGATCTGCTTCACACTCTTGGGTGAAAAACTCTTGGAATTGATGATAATTCAATCCTCATCATCAAATTCCTGACATGTACCCTCAAGCGGTGTACAGGATATGATAGTACTACATGAAAAATTTACATCATTACTAATTTCCTATCTACAATTTTCCTCCAAATCAGTCTGTTACTTGTCAAGACGCCAACATTATCAGACCTTATATTTCTTTCGTCTAAGGCACTTTGTACCGTATCAATCCACCTATATCTTGGTCTTCCTCTGGGTCGTTTTGCTGCCAACCTGGCAAAGAACACTTGTTTTGTTAATCTTTCCTCGCCCATTCTGTTTAAGTGACCATACCACCTGAGATTAGCTCTGCTAACGCAGTCCTGGATGCTGACAATGTCAAGTTCTTTCCTAATATCCTCGTTTTTAATATGATATTCCGATTGATGCCATCCGTTCACACCTCTAATCTTTCTCAGGACTCTCATATCTGTGGTCTCTAGTCTTTGGTGAAGTGTTTTACTTCTGACCCAGCTCTCAGATCCATAAGTTAAAACTGGTTTGACTGTCTTGTATACAACTAATTTAGTGTTCCGACTAATTTCTCTCTTATTCCATATGAATTTATTCAATTGACTTCCTACCATACCAGCTTTGTTGATTCTGTTGTCTATTTCCATATTTAATTTACCATCTTCACTAAGAATCGTGCCTAAGTAGCTGAAATGTTTTACTTGTTCCACAGGTTCTCCGTTCACAGGGCAGTTGACATTTTCAACGATTCTGCATATTTTCATTGGCTTGCTTTGTCTTTTTATTGCTGACCTTCATACCATATCTATTACAACAGCTATTCAATTTAGTCAGGGAATCTTGCAGACTTGTAGTGGATTTAACATCATCCGCATAAAGCAAAAAGCTGATATTAACATCTCCAATTTTGATATCATGTTTAATACCACTTTCCTTCATAATGTGATCGATATAGATAATGAATAACAGAGGGAGTAATGTACATCCTTGTCTCACACCAGATTTAACATTAAACCATCTTCCTGTACTTCCTTCAATTCTAACTGCCTGACTTACAACTCAAAGAAAGACTAACTATCGCTTGATATAATGCCCCATTGACACCATATAACTGTAGTATATTGAATAGCTTCTCTCTTGGCACCTTGTCATATGCCTTTTCCAGATCGATAAAACTTAAATACAGATCTTTGTTATATTCCCATGCTTTCTCAACTATTTGTTGTAAAGTGAAGTTCTGATCCTGACAGCCTCTATTTGGCCTGAATCCAGCTTGTTCTTCACCAAGCTTTTCTTCCACAATTCTTCTCAACCATTTCTCAAGTATACTTGCATAAATCTTGCCCGGAACACTCAGTAGGGAAATACCTCTGTAACACATTCAGTTTTATTTCCCTTTTTTATATATGGGTACTATGAGAGCTCTACTCCAATCATCGGGAATTCGTCCCTCTGTCCAGGCTTTCTGAACTATGCAGAGCAATCACTGTAAGACTTTTATACCACCATACTTCAGCATTTCTGGTCAGATATCATCTACTCCTGCTGCTTTTCCACATTTCAAAGCCTTTGATAGCTTTTTCTACTTCAAGTATGGATATGTATTCCTGATGTTGACGACAGTCACAGTAACTTTCATAACATTCTCAAATCCAATAGTTTTTGTACAAAAATTCTTCTAATGGATTAAACAGTGGTAATGGATGAAATCTTTTCCTTCTGGTGTGCTTTCCATTGCAGTGCAACAAATCATTCTTTCCCAGCATAGCAGGGGCACCATCAGTTATCACACCCCCGAGGTTGGTTTAGCCTGGATCAAAACGCTGCACCTTTTACTTGAAGGCTTCAAGAATATCAGTGCCTTTCATTGTTTTCTTCATAGGTATGAGCGCTAGCAGTTCTTCTGTCACATTGAATTGTTGATCAATGCCACTGACAAAGATAGCTAGTTGTGCTGTATCTTTCATATCTGTGCCCTCATCTAAAGCAAGTGAATATGACGTGAATTCGGAGAACATTTTTTAAAGTTCCTTTAATGTCATTGGCAAGTTTTTCGACACATCATGCTACAGTTACCCCAGACAAACTTGGTTTTTTTAAACACTTTCTTATTATTTGGGCACAGAATTTCCTCAGCAGCGATGAGACACTCTTTCACAAACTCTCCATCCAAGAAGGCTTTTGATTTTTTAGCAATTTTTTCAGCTATTACATAACTTACTTTAAATGTACCCTGCTGGCATTTTAAATCAATTTGGAGACGGTTCACTTTGTCCACACAAAGCTGCCCTTGAAGGTGATCGAAATTGGATGCATGCTTTATCCCATAGTGTCGATTTCTATTGTATTCTTTTGATACTGACACTAACTCACGACAAATTAAACGCACTGGCTTATTGTCGATCAGCACAAAAAAAGTGCAAATTGGTCCATAGATGCCATAGTGGTGGAAGGTGAACCCAAAAAATTATCCAGAATGGCCATGTAACGGTTATTATCCACTGAATATGTCTAGCACTAATGAAAAAAGTCTGGCAATATAAAACCACAATAGGCTATGGCTGACACAATGAACTTGTGTGCGCTTATTCACGAATATCACACTGTTCACGACTGACTGACCATGGAGGAGATCCTCTTGTATATATAGAGAATAATGAAGTATTGAGAACTTCGAGATGTATCTCAAAGGCGCTAGAACAAACTACTGCTTCAGTCATCTATCTGTGACGTTAGTACTAGTACTTAAGTATTGCTTGGCGCTGGCAGATGGCTGAAAAAGCATGTCTGTTTAATATTTATTTTTATAGAGGATTTTATGTAAATTGTCAAATGCACAGCGTTCCTTGTGAATCTGGAAAGCATCTTACAATTGTAAATACCGTAGTGTAGCTTAGTGGCCCGCGGGTTTCATTGAAATTATTGTTTATTTAATCACGTTTTAATGTTAAGTAGTTATTTTTTCAAAATGGCCGGAGGGCCACAGCAAAGAGCTGTGGGCCACAGGTGACCCACTGGCCATGCATTGAAGATCCCCTGCTCTACTCAATATCAGTTTTTCTCTTCTGGGGATGATTGATTTTCACATCTAGCTTCTCTGTATACTGCTGTAACCTGTATCCTGGCAAAGTATGACCTTTGCTGTCCTTGTGTGATAAAGCCCCAAATCAGTCAATCGATGTAGCTTATTTTGGCATAAAGATAGCTTCCTCTGCTCCCACTTTGGTCATAACCTCTTAACATTTTATTAATCCTAAATCTGACCGGTTTTGGAATATTGATCTCTCATTTGGGGGTGGTGCACCCAAAATCTCCTTATAAATTCTTGACATGGCAGCAGAATAACAGTTGCAAAGGATATAGTGGAATTATTGAATGAGCACTTTATCAGCATGTATCATACTGGTGTAAATAATGCAGTGCGGTATATAAAAGGGAAGCATTATTAGAATTAGAAGTGAAAGAATTAGAGGTGTATCAGGTGTTGATTGGGTTAAATTTAATAAAGCTGTGGGAATGGAGACCTATCATCATGTATTCTTAAGGAATGTGCACCACAGTTGGCAATGCCCTTGACCTGATTATTTAATGAAATTGCAGTGGGTAAGGTTCCTAAGGAGTGGAAAGAAGGCAGAATAGTACCACTGCACAAGCATAATTCTAGGACAGAAGTGTCCGATTATAGACATGTCTGTATAGCTGTAGTTGTCAAGGTGTTGGAGATATTGGTTAAGAATAGAATACAGGATTGGATTGATGGGCATAGCACTCTTTATAACGATTAGCATGGATTTGTAAAGGGTAGTTCCTGTTTTAGCAATTTACTTGCATTTTATGATAGAGTAATGGGTGTGTTAGATAAGGGAGAATCATATACAGCAATATTCTTGGACTTTACAAAAGTATTTGATAGATTATCACATAAGTTTGTGTACAAGCTGTAAAGGATGGGAATAGATAGTATTGGTTAGATGGATCAGAGATTGGCTCTCGAATGATACCAGCAGGTTGCGTATGATGGAGCAGTATCTCAAAAAAGGAGGGTAACCAGTGGCGTGCCCCAGGGTTCTGTTCTTTGGGCACCTTGCTGTTTAACTGGTCTGTAAACAATATATATAATGTAGACTGACTGGTATCTTCAGTTGTTTGCTGATGATGCAAAGTTGGGAAGAATTATAAGTAGCACTGCTGATGTTAATTCCCCTTCAAGAAGATTCGAATAGACTTTTGACTTGGACAAAGGAGTGGGGTTGTAGTTTTAATATCAATAAGTGGGAAGGTGTTGCATTTTGGAGTTCAGAAATATAAGGCTGTGTACTGTATCAGTGGTGCCATACTGCAGGAAATGGATGAGATTTAAGATTTGGGAGCGATGGTTGACAGTAGACTGATGTTTAGAGAACATATTGCTAGTGTTGCAAAGGGTGCACATTGTAGTGCTGCTATGATAAAAAATACTCTAACATGTAAGGATAAGGAAGTGGTTGTCCCACTGTATAAAGATTTGGGAGCGATGGTTGACAGTAGACTGATGTTTAGAGAACATATTGCTAGTGTTGCAAAGGGTGCACATTGTAGTGCTGCTATGATAAAAAATACTCTAACATGTAAGGATAAGGAAGTGGTTGTCCCACTGTATAAAGCACTGGTCAGGCCACACTTGGACTATTGTGCTCAAATCTGGTCACCTGGTTTTCAATGTGATGTGGAAACATTGGAGAGTTTCCAGAGATGAGTGACTAAGACAATAATCAGGACTTTGGAATGCTGACTATGGTGAGAGAGGTTGAAGAAATGTGGATTGCAGAGTTTAGTGATAGGAGGAAAAGATGTGATACGATAGCGACATTTAAGTTAGTGAGAAGATTTGATTGGATTAATCCAGATTAGATTATAAAAAAGAGTAGAAGTTGAGAGGGGGGGAAAACCAGAGGCCATTCCTGGAAGTTATGAGTGTGGTGAAGAGGGGTGTGAGGAGTAGATTTTTTACATGGAGAATTGTCAGTGAATGCAATGCATTACCAGAATGTGTTGTTAATGCAAGGAGTGTTAAGGATTTTAAGATTCAATATGATGAGAGTGCAATATTATTGCACCCTCCACTTCATGGAGGATGCAATAATAATAATAATAATAGGCATTATATTTTTGTATTGTGCCTTTTTTTTTTTTATAGGTACTTTTGCGGGTGTTGAACTGGTGCTGAACTGGCCATTATCATTCCTCCACTTTCCTCTAATCGTTTAAGAACACTATCAGCCACTAGTTAACATCTATACATGGTTTGACTCCAAACATGTTGCAACCACTTCTGTCTTCATTCCATTTTGCCTCTTTTCTTTGGAGCAGCCTATCCCATGCTGGTTTTTGCAATGAATGCCACCCAACTTTTCAAGAAACGTGTTAACAGATTCTTTCTCCTTAACTACTTGCCCATGTATGGCACCGTTGTGTTATAGGTCTGGTGACTTGTGTATAGTCAAATTTTCTTTCTTTCTTTCTTTTTCTTTATTTTTTTTCGGTGATCTTTGAAACTTTTGTATTCTTTAAAAATAGCACCCCACCCATTTTGAAATGTTCCTAATTCCAGTTTTATATCTTTACTCAATCTCATATTTTCATTTTAAATATAATAATTCAATGAAAGTAATATTTTTATAAGTATTTTTCTGAACTTTTTAATATATATTAGAAAAAAGAATTGGTACACTTTTTCTTAACTGAAAAATCACCATCTATCTTTACTGTTCAAACTATATTCTGCATGATTTCTTCAACAAGGATGGTACCCGTGTTTTTTGTGATAAGCTTTCATGATGCCTAATCCTGACTTCTTTCTGTTTTGACTTTCTATGGTTTAAGATATCCTTGTCTCATTGTGTCATTCATCTGGCATCTTTACTACTCTCTTGATCCAGAAAATCATTCTGAACTCTTTGACTTCTTATCCTTTAAGCTTCATTTCTTAGTCCAACTACCATAACTGTGAAGTCATCTTCCTTGGTGAATTAATATCCACAACTCCATCCTGCTCCATTTCCACTTTTCAATTTCACTGACCAAGCTGGAAGAGATATAGTTTATATTTGCAGTGAGTAATAATCTAAAACAAATTCATTTACTAACCAGAATACAACCTTCCCCCACTCATCTATCAGTAAATTAAATTATATTTGACAAGAAATTATATTTTGTTTAATCCTTTACCCATGTGTAAGCAAATAAAGTTTGCACTCGAAGTATCTTCATGACTAGGCTACTTCATTTGAGTCACCTTAATGGGAAGGGCTACTAATACCTGAACTGGTTTCAACCTTTATTGAGATCTCATTAGTGGAAGCTAGACCCAGGAAGATCCAAAGTCGGATTAATGCAGAAGTCATATTTTCCATATACGAATCAAAAAAGGTGTCTCACCTTATTAAGATGCTCTGAGACCTCCATAAAGGTTGGAACCTGTCTCTGTAGTAGCCTTTCCAACATTGCTTTTGCATTATGGGATAAAGATATGAAGTCAATGGTCTCTATGCAATTTTTTGTCCAATATAATTTAGTTTGCAACCAAGTGAAAAAACTTTCACCCAATATTCCAGATCTTTTCCTGACTATTTCTACTTCCAGGTATACTGTTGTATTACATCTCTTGGTAATTCAGATCATAGTCTTATCCAGGTTTTATCCCTAGCAGAATGCCTTCTCCTCAGCCTTTAATAACTTCATGTCCTTTGGGAATTACAGCAGTGCCAAGTGGGAAGATTACTGAGACTAAAACCTCCTTTCTATGGTCAGACTGCTATTGATGTTCTCCAGATTGAGATACATCTAATTTTTGTTACAGAAATTATCCATGTTGTGAAATGAGTACCTTCCTTTTCCCACTCTGTTCAAAATTTCCACTCAATATCCAAACAACAATGGTTTTCCAAGAAATATTCTAGGGCAGTAAAAAAAAGAAAGAAATAACTTATCTTAAGCTTCAGACAAAAACTCCAACTTCATTCACAGCTGAAGCCAGCAATACTTGAAAAACCATTGTTGATGGGCTAAGTGTGACTCTGAAAAGGCTAAACATAAAAAAAAAAAATGTGCCAGTGATAGCTGTTGCCTTCTTGTTGGGAGCAGTTTCTGCTGCTTCTCTGTCTTTCACACAGAGCTTATCTCCTGGAATCATGCTTGTCATCTAACTTTTGCATAGATGTCCAAGGTAAATTACTCCCTCTTTACTTGGGAAATGACATTGGCTTTCCATCAAAAAATAGTAGAAGAATTTTGAACAACCCAGATACCAAAAAAAAAGGCTTCTTGTCTTAATGTTATCCCACCAGTTGTGCTCTAAAGATGTGCTTCTGAACTAAAACCTATTCTCTGTCATCTCTGCACTGCATTATACTCAGCTTGCAACTATCCCAGAGCATGGAATCAAGCCCACATGCAGCCAATTTTTGGAGGCAGAGAAGGAAGGAAGTATGACAGGTGTCTCTCATCAAACCATCAACCTGATAGTTATTGTTCTTACTTCAGTATTGTCTAGCGTGGTCATGAACAACCAACTGGTCAGTGACTACAAATATTGTGGATTTTGCCAATCAAGATCCACAGTGAATCACCTGCTCTTGAATGCATGCAATGGAAAGGTTTGGAGAAATCTATACTGTTGTACTCGATATGTCTAAGGCATTTGATAGGATTTTGCACTGATGCCTTCTCAGCAAATTGCCTTCTTATAGTCTGTCTTCCTCTTTTGTTATTGGGAATATCTGTTTTCTCTTAGGTCATTCACTGCTTGCAGCAGTGGAATCTGGAAATTTGACAAATTCAGGAGAATACTATCTTTGGTTCCATGGCATGTGTTAAATGGGAAGGATATCAGCAGTGCATGTAATCTTTAAAAACATGCTTAAATGATGCAGTATCTGAATTGGTGTCCCCCCCCCAGAGCTTGAAGAACAAATAGAATGGGAGTGAAATGGATGTGCAATCTCATTAAACAACAGATCTGTAATACGAGTAATATGTACATATGAGTATTGTACAGAAATCTAAGTTGGAGTATGAAAAGAAATTGGCTGCACAGGCTAAAGGCAACCCAAAAGAATTTTATCGTTATGCTGCAAGTAAAAGAAAGAATCAGGAAGAAAGAATAAGAATTTGGCAATTGGGACAGATGGGATATCAGAACATCTATTAAAGGAATGTTCAGCCAAACTGGAAAGATCCTACAGGAATGGAAAAAAATGTATGATAATCCCATTGCACAAGGGTGGTGTAAAGACTGATGTGTCCTGTTATCAACCTATAAGTATCTCTGGAGTAATTGTAAATATTTTAGAGAAGTTACTAAGAACTTGCATACAGAAATGGTGGACAAACAAGATTTAGAAAGGAACAGCATGGGTTTATGAAAGGGAGATCATGTCTGGACAATATGCTCATATTTGATAATGTTATGGCAGATTGGATAAAGGAATGGATACACTGTAATACCGTTGGACTTTAGTAATACTATTTTTTATTTAAATCAAGCGAACAACTAGTTTCATCTTCTTAGACTTCATTGGGTGCATTACATGAAAAGAGACATACAAAAACACATAGTTATAAATTAAATTGCCAATGTATTACTGATTTTGAAGGCGTTCCAGATAGCACGTTATTGTTAGGCATGTGCACATGGTCATGATCTTGTGAACGTCAAATTTGGATAACAGCACAGTGACAATCAGGAAGATTATAGGTGAGGTTAGTGTTTAGATGTAAAGGATTGAAGACAATTTCGTTCCAGATGAATGGGTGAATAATAGAATTACTATTATTAAAGTCAGTAGAATTAAGAACGTGATTAGACAGTGTGCTAGCTCTAGTTCTACCATAAGTGATGTCTCTCATATGTTCTTCGAGACATAATTCAATGAATTTTTCAGTGTGGCCAAAATAGGGTATGTTGCAGTTGCACCAAAGATCGTAAACACCAGGATATTTTAAGCTGTTATGTTTTTGTTTAGGTGTACTGAATAAGAAATGGAGCTAGGGCAGAGGAATGAAAGAACTCACGATTTTAAATTTTTTGAGAACTTTAGCTAATTTAGGAGAAACGGAGCTGATGTACAGTAGAGATATATAGTCTTTTAAATTATTTCTATCTTCGATATGGAGAGGAGGTGGATTAAAGAGTAGCTTTCTAACTGTTTAGAATAACCATTTTTATAAAAGGTTGTAAGACGAATCTTCACAGAGGAATGCAGTGAGCATGTTTACCTAATGTAGAGATAATACCAAGTTTTTGAGGCAGATAATGATGGGATTGTGCATGAAGATATATATTGGTGTGAGTGGGTTTTCTGTAAATGAAGATCTTCAATTTTTCATTTACATGAGTGAGTTTGACATCTAGGAATGGGAGAGTGCCATCAGCTTCTAATTCTGAAGTAAATTGTATTATTTTCAGGTATTGACTGTTGTGATGGTTTCGGAACTCTTTTAAGGAATCAGGTCCATAACTCCAGATTAGGAAATTATCATCTATATATCTCTTCCATAAACTAGGCTTTAATGGGAATAAGGTGATAGCTTTTCTTCAAATGGTTCCAAGTATAAATTTGGTAGTATGGGGAGGGGGAGGGTAAAGGATTGCCCATAGCTAAGCCAAAGTTCTGTTTGTAAATAGTATCTTTGAAAAGAAAATAACCAGAATTAACACAGTGGATCAGTCCAGACATAATTTTTTTTTGATAACTTATCCTTTAAAAAAGAATTTTTATTAATTCATAAGGAAAATACTCCACTTCTTAAACCCATTGTAGAAGGCATTGATTCTCCTACATATAAGCAGGGCCGGCTCTACCAATGGTGCAATGCGTGCATTTGCACGGGGCGGCAATTTATGGGGGGGGGGTGGCCAAAATGAAAGTGAATAAAATGAAGATGTGGAATAAATAATAATAATACTGCATAAGATCGCAGTTTTTATAATAAGTTGACTAGTGACTTATTATGTCCATGATGCTGTTTCTATTTCCCACAATCCGTCGACCAATGATACTTGCGTAATGCTCTTCAGTAATCAAAGCTATGCGAGTCATTCTTCGCTTACTCTCTTTCCCTTTCTCTCTCACCTCTCCTCTCTATTCTTTGCATATGCAACAATGAAGTCTGCAATAAAACTGCATTTAAAAGTTTATTATGCAATATTATATTTTCATCTTGTGCTTGTTAACTTACTATGAATTGAATTTCCCACTGTTAGCTGGTGTTAAATTCTGAATGAGAAGAATTATAATATAATAGTATCTCATTCAAAGTTTAACATAATCTGCCATTCCCAAGACCAATTTTGTTCATCAGAATAAATGTTAAAATATTACCTACTGTTATGTGCCACTATTTTGTATAATATATTGTAATATATTTGTAAAAACTTGTAGTTGTTAGTTGTATTAATCATGCTAATTCTCAGTATTGTATGCATACCATGTGAACTAAACACGGGAACTTGGAACTTAATCCGATTATATGAATTACTGCCTAAGGCAAGACACGTGTACTAGAAAACGAATCATATACGAAGTAATTGAAATTTCCATTAGATTCCTTCTCTTTGAGTAACGGCTGTCGATACTGTAATCTACAGAACTTTTCAGTTGTTTTTGAGCGTGTATTAAGGAAAGTTGATTTTGCTCAGTGTTAGTGACTGTTACAGTGATAAGTTTTTTTTAGAATTTTATGTAAATTAGTAGTTAGTGCAGTGTTTCAACCCCCAGTAATTACTAAATAATACCACGCTAATAATAATATTTTATTGTAGGGTTTAAAACAATTTTAATATTCAAATAGATTACAATGTCTGATAAAAGAAAAAACTATCAGGTGCAGAATATGCAAACGGAAACTGGAAAAAGAACGTGATATTCAAAAACAAAGCCGGACTTTACTTAAATATCTAAAAACTGAATCAGCTGATGTAGGGCAGGAGGAAATAAGTAAATGTACTGAAACCAATGATTCTGAGCTAATGGCAAGTACTTCTAACTCGGATCCCAGTAACATAGACATTGCAAGGAAATCTCGAAAATGAAACTGATATGACAATTTCCGAATCTAGAGATTTAAGTGATGAACTTGATAGGTACACTGATCCAGCTAGATGGAATCCTTCTTTAAGCGATGCTGAAAGACTGGAAATTGTAAAAAAGGGCCCACCAGAGAAACCAAACAGTGATTTCATTTTTTGCACAGCTCTAATGGTAGGAAATTTTTATTAAATTTTTACACCAGGGAACTAAGCAATGGAGAACATATTAATCGATCATAGTTAGTGTATTCAAAAGAAAAATATTCTGTGTTTTGTTTCTGCTGTAAGTTGTTTTCCTGTAATATAATGTCATTCACTACTGATGGATATAATGATTGGGGTCATTTGTATGTGTATCTTAATGAACACGAGAAATCTAAAAACCATTTGGAGTCCCATAAAAAGAAGATTGAATTATTGTCCAGGCTTAAATTAGAACAGACAATTGATTCAATGCAACAAAAGTTCTGCATTGAATCAATTGTCTGTTTGGAAGAGCATAATAGAATGCCTAATTGCTGTTGTCCAGTTGTTCTGTCGTTCCACGAAATGCTTACCATTTCATGGAACATCTGATAATTTATATGACCCTAACAATGGAAATTTTTTACAGCTTGTTGAACTGATTGCCAGATTTAACAGTGCTGTGTCTGAACATTTAATGAGAGTAGCTTGTGGTTCATCCCAACATTATCTTGGGAAAAATATTCAAAATGAATTGATTGCTCTCCTCTCTGGAACCATAAAAAAAACAAATAATTTCTATGGTTGAGAAAGCTAAATATTACAGCATAGTTGCAGACTGTACTCCCGATGTAAGCCACATTGAACAATTAACACTAATTGTAAGATTTGTTAATATGGATCCAAATGATATCAACATTCATGAACATTTTCTTGCTTTCATTCCTGTAGAAGCCACTACAGGCTCAGCGTTAACCGAATGTATCATAAGAAAATTATCAGACATGAATATTCCAATCGCAAACATGCGTGGCCAGGGTTATGACAATGGATCGAACATGAAAGGAAAGCATTCAGGAGTTCAACAAAGCATTAGGGACTTGAACTCAAGAGCTTTTTATATCCCTTGCTGTTCTCATTCCCTCAGCTTGGTGGTCAATGATGCCGCAATGTCATCTAGAGAAGGGATTTCATTTTTTGAAACAGTTCAGAAATTGTATGTGTTTTTCTTAGCGTCAACACTGCGTTGGGGAATCCTTAAGACACATATTACAACCCTAACGAAGCCATTAAGTACAACTCATACTTAATGGCTGGTAATCTAGAATCGATGCTATTCGTCCTTTAAGATACTATATTGAGGAGTTATATTATGCACGGATAGAAATTGCTGATGATGAGGCAAGACACAAAGCTGAAACCTCTGCTCTAAAACTTAGAGACTTTAAATTTTTATGTTGTCTGGTTATATGGCACTATGTTTTACATTAAATTAATGTTGCAAGTAAACTGTTGCAAAGCATAAAGATGGAATTGTCAAGTGCCATAACAACATTGGGTAATGTTCTCAAAAGTCTTAAGAATCTCAGAAATGATAAATCATTTCAAAATTTTCTTGTCAATGCTACAACATTAGCTGAGAAAGTCGAAGCTGATGCTGATTTGAAACCAACATTCGAAAGTACCAGATTTCATCAGCAGAAAAAGCATCATGATTATGAAGCAAGAGATGAACCTATTTTAGATCCAAAAACAAAATTCAAAGTTGAGTTTTTCGTTTTTATTATTGATGTTGCAATTAATTCTATTTTAGAAAGTTTCGAGATTGGGACATCACAGTTCACAATTTTCATTTTTATATAACATCTCTAAATTAAAATCTGAGACGACAAATGAGCTCTTAGACAATTGTAAACCTAGAAGCCGTTTTAACACATGAAGAAAATAGAGACATAGATGCAATTGAGCTATGTGATGAACTGAAAGTAGTGTCCAAATTAGTACCAGAAAATATGCCACCAATTGAAGTTCTTCGTTTTATTGTTGAAAATAACTTTGCTCCGAATGTCGCTGTCACCCTAAGAATATTACTGACATTGTCTGTGACGGTTGCAAGTGGTGAGCGTAGTTTCTCAAAACTGAATCTTATTAAAACATACTTAAACTCAACAATGACCGAAACTAGATTGGAAGGACTTGCCATGATTTCAATTGAACATGAAATCGGTCAGAAATTAGACTGTGCAGACCTAATTTCTGATTTTGCAAATATGAAAGCAAGAAAAGTGTATTTTTAATCAGTAGATACTAAAAACAATATAAATTCTAATTAAAATAATGTGAAAATAGTGCTAAAACTATAATGTGTACATTCTATAGTTAAGTGTAACGCAACAGTTCACCATACAAGTGAAGATCATTCCATATATGTAAGTAATAATTTATAACTACATTTCATTTAATTGTCAATTGATGAAGTCGATGGTTTATTTTATGAATATACAGTATTTTAATCACTTTATGAGTGCATTATTATTAATGGTACTATATTTAAAATTAATGGTCATGAAACTGATGTTGAACATAATGGTTTTCAAAATTCCAAAAGTTAATTTGAGGTTGGTGCTGGGGCAGCAAGTAATGGGTTGCACGGGGTAGCAAACGATTCTAGAGCCAGCCCTGCATATAAGCTTTCAAAATATTTCTAGCCTTATAGAATTATATAAATAATTATATAAATATAATTATAATTATATAAATATATTAATAGCCAAAGTGTGCCAAAACACTTTCTACCTACAAAAAGAAGGCACAGCCATGGGCTCACCATTATTCCCCCCCCCCCCCCAACAATTCTTTTATATGGAATATTTTGAGTGGTGTATTCTAGATTCCTCTCCTTCAAAACCTAAAGGCTGGCTTAGATATTTTGACGATGTTTTCGCTATCTGGCCCATGGCTGCCAGACATTAGACACTTTCCTCGGCCACCTAAACAAACAACACAAATGCATACAATTCACAATTGAGTTTGAAAAACAGAACACACTTTCGTTTCTAGATACACTTGTCACATATCTTCCTTCTAGCATCTTTCCTTCACTGTTTACTGGAAACCTACACATACTGGCCAATATATACTCATAAATTCCTACCACCACCCAACACAAAAACTAGATGTCATTAACACACTAAAAAACAGGACTTGGATGATTTCTCCAATGAACAAGCACTTAAAGATGAATTAAAAGTCATCACCAATACCTTTCTAAAAAATGGCTGCAGCCAAAATACCATGAACAGAATTCTTCACAAGACCTCACTTAAAAACAAACATAAACTAGACTACAATAAAACTGTAACCATTCCATACATTAAAGGGATATCAGATAAAATAAACAGAATACTACAGAAATACAACCTTAAAGCCACCTTTAAACCTGCAAAATTAAAGAACTTACTAACTCATCCAAGGATTCCTTCCTCCGCTGGCCCTGGAGTATACCGTATTCATTGCATCTGTAATTTGCCCTGTATAGGGGAAATGAGATGCACAATTCCTATCAGAAAAAAGGAATATAAATGACACATTACATTTAATAACTATGGTAAAGCTGGCCTTTCTGATCATACCCTGAACACTTTACATAGCATTGTCTGGAAAAGCACCTGCTGTTTACATCACACCAAAACTTTGTGCAAATGTAAATTTAAGGAGGCCTGTGAAATTCTTATCAACCATCCTATTCTTAACAATAATGATGGTCTAAATATCTCAAGAATATGGAAGACACATATTCTACCCATATAACTTTTCTCCCTAAGAGTTAATCATAAATAGGACTATAGGTAATCTGGGATCTTAAATCTAATATATGGGCAGGTAAGTGGAACTGTTGGTTCGGTGTTGCCAAGTGGAGGTTTTGAGATTTGGTAAGCAACAATGGGATGCAAAGTATACACTTGGTGGGGAAACTTTAACAGAAGTAGAGGAGATGAGAGATATAGGAGTGATGGTGGATGGGGACCTGAAGTTCGGGGGCCACATTGCACGGGTTGTGAAGACATCACATCAAATAATGGCAATGATGCGGAGAACCCTGACATGCAAAAATAGAGAGGTTATGATTCCATTGTATAAGGCCTTGCTCGGGCCTCATGTGGATTGTTGTGCATGGATTTGGTCGCTGGGTTTTCGTGGTGATGGGGATATGATGGAATGGGTACAGAGAAGATTCATCTTCTCTGTACCCCTTCAGTCAGTGGTCTTTGGAATGTGGAGTACGAGGACAGATTAAAATAAGATTGAGAGAATGTAGGTTGCAGAGCCTCATGAATAGGAGGAAGAGGGAGGATGTGATTGAGACATAAGCTGGTCAGGGGTTGTTATCAGGTAGACATGGAAGAGATTTTTCATGGAATGGGAGAGGGGAGTAGAACACAAGGGCATTGCTGGAGACTGTATAAGGAGGGTGTGAGCAAGGAGTGAGAAGCAGGTTCTTTGCATGGTCAGTGGTTGGTGAGTGGAATGCATTGCCTGAGTATGTTGTGGATCAGTTGAATCACATTGAATCAGTTTAAGACGCAGGTGGATAAGCATTGTATGCAATAGTGAGTACCTCCTACGATGAGTCTCTGACTCCATGGAGGTCAAATGATGATGATAATAATAATAATATAACAATTCTCATGTTAAATTAGGACATCATTTTTGCTGTAATAAAACTATCTGTATGAAAAAATTTTTTTCTCTGATGTTGTCTTAAATAGAATATAGCTTTGATGTAGTTATTTTATTTTGTTTCATTTATTTATTTTAATTTTATTTTATTTTCACTAGAGGTCAGGCCAGCAGAATAACATCGATCAAATCATTGTCTCTTTAGCATACTGTATGAAATGTAATATAGCTTGTCTCTGTGTATGTGTGTATATATATATGTATATATATACATGTGTGTGTGTGTGTATGTACTACAGATGATGACCTTAATATGAAGATCGAATGTTGGGAAATTAAAATAATTATTTCTAACACAGTTGTAGAGTTCATAATTTGCCTAAAATGAATGCTGATCACCATGTAGTAGAAATAATTATTTCATTCACATTCCAGATATGCTAAATAAACTACCTTTTGAAGACAGAAACTTTACAAACTACAGTAAAAAAATGACAATAAGAATATACTATGAATGAGAAACATGCACCCTAGATACCTTACTTAACATATTCATGCCTTGCAGTGTCTCCATGTGCACAAACCACTGGAGGAAACTAACTTTAGCATATTTATGCTGCTATTAAGTTGGGCAGTTGCCTTCTCACAAAGCTTATGTGGCATCCTTTTTTCCTTTAGTGTACATGGTGATCAGCATTCATTTTAGGCAAATTATGAACTCTACAACTGTGTTAGAAATAATTATTTCTAACACAGTTTCTAACATAAGCTTTGTGAGAAGGCAACTGCCCAACTTAATAGCAGCATAAATATGCTAAAGTTAGTTTCCTCCAGTGGTTTGTGCACATGGAGACACTGCAAGGCATGAATATGTTAAGTAAGGTATCTAGGGTGCATGTTTCTCATTCATAGTATATTCTTATTGTCATTTTTTTACTGTAGTTTGTAAAGTTTCTGTCTTCAAAAGGTAGTTTATTTAGCATATCTGGAATGTGAAAGCTCTGGATTGCCTTTCCATAGTGATCATTATATTTATATGTGATATAATGAATTGTTCGAGGCTTTGTTATACGGTATGTATTTCTGGCTATCCTGAGGAAGTGGTGGAGAAAATACTGAGGTGAGTGACCAAGATGGTGAATGGTCTCTGAGGGTGTGTGGACTGTAGGAGTTGGTTGATAGGCAAAAAAGAGGGGATATAATAGAAACATTTAAGTTAAATAGTTTTATAGGATTGATGCTGGGGAAATGTTTCAACACTTGGCTAGAGGTGGCAGAACAAGAGGCCATCCCTTGAAGTTAAGTAAAAGCATGGTTAGTAGGGCATGAGGATGACTAGATTTTTTGCTTGGAGAGTTGTGAATGAATAGGATCCTGGACAGTGGACTTCATGTTTTTCTGTATATTAACATGAACATATGTATTATTAGTGATAATTTATTATTTCTTCATCAATATCTCAGCTGTTTTGCCTTTGTATTAATTCTGCTCTTTTTCCGTTATTTTTCTTATGTGGACTTTAACTTCTAACTCTGTTAAGTACTCTTTACCTTGTTCTAACTTAAGCTGATTAATTTAGTCCCTGCTTGTGATCCCTTATTCTTCTTACAAGTATTAACGCTGTTAGTGAAAAGATCTCTAGAATAGGCAACTCACGGTTGTAGTTAACTATTTCCCATGCGATATAATTCATGGAAAATTTATTTGTTTTTCAAGTAAACCACCCTGAATTAATGTTATCGCACGGGAAGAATAGTTATAACACTTATAGAATAGATCACTTTCTAAAATAATACCTTAAATAGTCAGTCGTGGCAATTTCTCTAATTTAAGCACACAGGTTCGGTTTTTTTTTTTTTTTTGTGAGACAGTGCATTGGTCAAAGATCAGGCAATAGTTTTAATCAAACAAAGCATATTTATTTTACCTTAAGCAATATACAATATGATACACATTAAACAATTTCTCTCTAATGCCTATTTTAAACTTAAATCGTAACCTTACAATTTATACCTGCAATTCACAATGCTTGAATAACTTGCTTTACAAGATCTAGGCAATTACTGGCTGTTACAATCATTATCATTGGCTAACATTTTTCTCAATAAACATACTTGGCTAATTTTCAGCTTCAATTACTTCTTATAGCGACTTATACAACTATTTTAACAAAGCTACGCTCAGCAGATGTACAATTCTTAACCACTATCTCATTGTTAGTACATTAGAATCTACTTACAAATTCGTAGAATACAGTCCTACCAGTCTTGAAGATTTGTGGTGGTTCTGCTGACTGCTTTCCTCAGTCCTATTTCCTAGCCTTTGCTGAACGGGTTTTGGCGGTCGTCCTGGGGTAGTCCTCTTCCAGGATTTGTAGCATAGCTCACCATTGATTTTGGACCTATTGTTAGCGCCTCATATTTGGTCGCACGTGGCACGTTCCGCTATTGAAAATACATCCCCATAGAATGATCTGCCTCTTCTGGGTTTTCCCCGTGCCTAGGTGTCACGATGCTACGACGAAATACAGAGGTCCGAGCAGGCCAATGGACTGCAGCAAGACGAAAAACAAAACTCCCTTCCTCTCTAGGTTCTCAAGACCTCTTTTATATGATTCAGAAGCTCCTTGTTTTTAGGGTCGGAGACCCCCGGAAATCTTCTGTAAATAACTGACGTCACTATTGTCTTGACCTTCAGATGTGGCAACAATCTCTACATCTGAATAACCTTTAATACCTTTGTTTACTTTCAAGTTGCCAACAGAATCTTGTCTAATCCCCCTAACTTAAGGCAGAATTACTTTTAACATTTTTTTAAATCAAATCAACATAATGCACAATTTTAAACTTTACAATATTTTTATAATTCATGAACAATTTCTATATCATTCTTTTTGTTAGTTAGCTTTACAAGTTTACAATCAGCACTTCTCCTTTAAAATACAGTAAATTACAATTTTGTTCTTTCCACATGATTTATGACCTCTCTAAAAATCGATGTCGGAAAATCTTTATATAAAATTTCACCACATCAAATTTTACACATGGTACCAAGGCAATTCATATAAAAGGTTCTATTGATGTTGGCAATTTTTTTTTTTTTTTTTTTGTTACCTACTCGACATAAAATAATGATGCATATTTATCATCCTTTTTTTATATATAATTTTCATTACTAAGTTTGAAATCTTAGGCTTTTTTTACTTTATTAATTATGAAAGTGATACTTCTGTATTCATGATTAGATATATGTGTGGACATGTATGATGGTTAATTGGTTTTGCAATGCATGACTTGCCAGAATGGTAATAACCAATCTATATGTTTCTAGAAGAATTTTATTAAGTGCTTATATTCAATTGAGCTAAACCAGGATGTGGTAAAGACTGGATTCTTCTTAGAAAGATACTTTTTTAGCATTATTATTATTACAGTAGTAATAATTTTTAATATTATTGCAAAACAGACAAACAAGTGCAAGCACAAGGATGCTAGCATGTATGCCACTGAAAAAATATGAATGTCATGGTCAGTGAGTGGTAACTCACAATGTTGTTTAGAAAACTCTCTATTCATGCAAGTGACAGAATAGTTTATTCAAGATGAAGTATGTTATAGTTAATAAACATTGAACAAACATTTTGTTGTGTTGAGCAAGCATTGAAGTAGTAACTATAACATTATATCATTATATATTCTTATTTCAGGCCGTTCTCTAATGAGATTTGTACGTCACTGTGCGGAGACTTATCTCTCTAATGAACACAAGGAGATTAGATTAGAATCCATCAGAACTTGTTGTCGTCTTCTTTCACCATCTATTCAGGTACAGTAAATGTTTAGAAATTTAATTTGTATGGCATACAGATATATCAGAATAACTGCAATATTTTGCAGAAAAAGTTTGGAAAAAGAATAGTGAAAAAATATTAAAAAGCAGAGAAAATTTACAATGGCAAACTATCCATTGATAGATTATTGCTGTGGTACTTCTGAGTTTACCACAATTAGTCAACTAAACTGCTTGGAAAGAAGTCAACGGATATCCCCCCCCATGGGCAAGGTGCATCATGCCGTGTAACAAGTCACGTGTTTGTAACTGGTATAAATTGGAGTAATATGATGCTCCCAATCAGTGCATCTGTGTCTGGGTGAAATGGCTGTGAGAAGGGAACTGAAGTAGTTTGAAAGATACGATGTTGTAAGCCTATCTGTTTGGAAAATTATTCACAAATTGGCTACTTCACATCAACAATTAGTGATACCATACTGAGATGGAAGCACAAGATGTCAACTGCAAGTGCAACCTGCAGTTGATCACTCACCAAACATGACTGTAGGGTGCTACAAAAGATAATATGTAAAAACTAACTCTTTAAAAACTAACATTTGTTGTAACTTTATATAATTTGCCCACTTCATACATTTTTTTGTGTATTATGTGAAGGGGGCTGCATCCATTGATCTCCAAGAAAATACTAGAATGTGAGAAATATCTATTATTGATCAGACAGGAGAGAAGTTGACAAAAAAGGGGGAGGGAGTTATGTAATGAACTTTGGATTTGTGAAAGGGTAGATAATTCCAATCAGTGAATAAAAGAAAATCAATTTCTTAGAAAACCAAGCAAATTATAAAAAAACATAGAAATAGATACACATTTCTTTTATTTTTAATCTGAACCACACACAAAAGGCCACCAGACCTATAGCACACTAGTGCCATGTGTGGGCAAGAGGAATAGAAGAAAGGAGGAGTCTGTTCACATTTTGCTTGAACAGCTGACGGTTGTAATCTTTGGGGAAAGTAGAGTTGGGGAGACTGTTCCTAAGGACAGAAGTAGATGGAATAAAAGAGGAGGCAGTGAAGTTAGTTCGGAGAGTTTTAATATCAACTATAAAAGGGTGTTTGTTAGCAGTGGCTCTTGTTTTGAGGAGAGTGGAGGAATAATAGTGGCCCATTTTGCAGAGCACTGTCTATGAAAGTATCTGTAGAAGTGGCACAAGGCAGAAACTGAATGTCTGTGAGAGAGGAATTGAAGTGGGCTTGTGAGAGAGGGATCATTAATTAGCTGGATTGCCCTCTTCTGGATAGAATCGAGCAATCGTAGAGGATTTTGGCACACCACAATCCTCTAAGAGTGTGGCATGCACTACCTCTAAGATTGTATCGTGCACTACCTCTAAGATTGTGGCGTGCACATTGCTCCCATACCCCAGGTATGGGAGCAATATTCCATGTCTGAGTGGATTTGGGCTTTGTATAGAGTTAGAAGGCGTGAAGTAGTGTATTGTGTGAAAAAGTTCACTAAGTTTTTTGGTGGCTGCTGAAGCTGTAGTTGAAATATGGTTGTGCCAGGAAAGATCAGAAGTGCAAGTCAATCCAAGAAGGGAAATCTGATTGTGTTTGAATAACTAGCAGCACAACAAATTTTACAAGATGATTTGCTGATGTGGATCAGCAATCATCTTGTATCATCAAATCATCGCCACTGACCCACATGTCTTCCTGCCATGCCTAGATGAGTCATCTGATTAACATTATTGTTTCATTGGATTAGAATCTCCCTATATTTATTTTTACTGAGCTACCAAATGCATATAGCCACTTTTTATTATTGGTTAGTTACTTATATTTTGCAAACAAATCTCTTTCACTCTCCTCTCAAGTTTTTTGAGAGTATGTAGATCACATGTTATTCTCTCCATCCAGCAACTTATATGGCACCCATAGAACATCATTACAAATATTAATGAATAATTCTTTTGCAAGTAAAGAAAGTATTATTATTCATCTGTTCTTTTCTCTCTCTTATATTTCCCATTCTCACATGGCTCATTAATGATGGTTCACATATTTACACCTTTTAGTAATTCATGTTGAAAGTTTTTCCACTTGGTTACACTATAAATTAAAGATCCCAGGAAATTATATTCTTGGTTTAAGTGATGGCAAGTCGTTAGCCTCTATATATGAGTTGCCCAGTTGTGAAGTTACTTCATGTGGAAATATTTGGTTGCTTACACTTGGATAAAGGATTAAACCAAGAATAAAATTTCTTGGTATTTTTAATTTTTAGTGATTCAAATATATTAACCAAATATGGATCCCACCATATTTTATAGCCAAATATAGAATATTTTATGCCAGATATATTAATGATATATATATATATATATATATATACGAGGGTAGTCTGAAAAGATCTCGGCCTCGTCCATAGATGGCAACACTCTCGGCAAGGTTTTTTTTTTTTTTTTTTCTAAGTTGGTACATCTGTTATTAGAATCCATGTGAAATTGCAAGTCATTTTATCAAGTAGTTTGTTTTATACAGTTGTCTGAAGCAAAAGTGTTGTCTGTATCCCTTGAAATGGATATAATTGAGTATCGTGCGGTTATAAAATTCCTTGTAAAAGAAGGTTTGAAGTTCATAATTTTTTTATGAACTTCAAAAGAAATTCATTTGAAGTTCATAAAAGTTTATGGGCACTCTTCTCCTTTGTTTTCATCAATTAAGAAATGGGCTTTGAGTTTAAACGTGGCCGTAACCGTTGATATGATCCACATGAAGGACGTTCAAAAAGTGCAACAACACAAGAAATCATTGATCAAGTGCACGATATGGTATTGGATGACTGGTGAGTGAAATTGCTGAGACTATATGCATTTCAAAAGAATGCAAGATGGCTGCCACGCTTGCTCACAGCAGATCAAAAACACACTCACATTAAAATCTCTGAATAGTGTTTTAAAAGAATAAAACCGATTTTGTGCGTCTATTTATTACTATGGATGAGACTTGGATTCACCATAACACACAGAATCCAAACACAATCAAAACAGTGGACAGAAGCTGGTTGCTCAATGCCAAAGAAGACAAAGTCGGTTCCGCCTGCAAGAGAGGTCATGGCATCGGTATTTTGGGATACTAAAGGCATTTTTTTAATTAATTATCTTGAAAAGGGTAAAACAATAACCGGGGAATATTATTCCTATCTTTTAACTAGACTAGACGAAAAAATTCGTGAGAAAAGACCTGGTTTGCAGAAGAAAAAAAAAATCATATTTCATCAGGACAATGCACCTGCCCACAAAGGTGTTTTAGCAATGGGAAAATTAAGTGATCTGCATTATGAATTGTTGGAACATCCACCCTGTTCCCCAGATTTGGCTCCGTCTGACTTCTATCTCTTCCCAAAACTAAAACTCTTCTTCATTGGTCAGCATTTTACTTTGAATCAAGAGGTAATTGCAGCTGTAGAGGGTATTTTGCAGATCTTACTGAGAACCACTACAGGGATGGAATAATGGTGCTGGAGCATCACTGGAATAAATGTATTAGTCTTAAGGGAAATTATGTTGAAAAATAAAAATAATTTTGACAATATAAATTGGTTTTTTCATTGTTAGGCTGAGAACCTTTCAGACCACCCTCGTATATGAAGCCAAATATAGAAAGAAGTTTTTCAAAAGTTTCAAAAATTTACCTCTGATAAAGTTTCAAAACTTTTCTTAAATTTCTTTCTATATTTTCAGTATAAAATATGGTTGGGTCCATAACATCCTCCATTTTATTATCTTACTCATTCCAAATTTGAAGTTTCTTTCTCTGTTTGTTTTTTAATATCGATACCATACACGAGAGGTTGAGGGTCATATAAGCACATCGGTGTCATATATGTAATGCAGATGACTGAGATGGATGTTTTTTTTTTTTTTTTTTTTTTTTTTTTTTTTTTTTTTTTTTAAGAGTTGTAGGTTATAAGTTGTTTGGGAATACTTCTTGAAGAAGGCTGTTTTTCAAAGGACAGAGATGGACAGAATAAAAGAGGATGAATAGAAGCAGGTTTGGTGTGTTTGCAGTAACAGAGTAAAGTGGGTACTGGGAAGCTGCAACTGTTGTATTAACAGGTGCAACAGAAAGTGGAGGAATGATGGTTGCCAATTCCAGAGCAGTGGCCGTGGAAGTATACCTGTAGAACAGACACAGAGCTGAAAACATTGCATCTGTGAGATAGTGATTGAAGTGAGTCTGTAAGAGAGGGATTATATGAGCCTAATTACGTTCCTTTGGATAGCTTCCCTCAAAGATTTTAAGGGAAGTTTTAGGTGCACCACCTCAAACATGTGAGCAGTATTGTGAACATGGATGGATTTGGGAATTGAATATAGTAAAGAGTTGGCTGGGTGTA
Source organism: Typopeltis vanoorti (assembly GCF_054136105.1). Lineage (NCBI taxonomy): Eukaryota > Metazoa > Arthropoda > Arachnida > Uropygi > Thelyphonidae > Typopeltis > Typopeltis vanoorti. Next base: position 114,466,773 of record NC_143550.1, on the reverse strand, counting down.
AAATAGATTCTTGAATGAATAAGAATGCCAAGTTTCTTGATGCTGAGGAGTGTATTGATGTGTTGTGTTTATGCTAAGAAAGACTGGAGGTAAATGTTAGCCCAGGCAAAGAGGTCTGATCTTGTCTGGTGATTTGTGTATTACTGAGGGTAATGGTAGATAAGCTGGAATCGCTTTTGTGAAAGAAAAAGGCAAGACTGTCTTTTGGTGGCATTGAACATAACAAGGTTGTACTTGCCCCATTGGAGGATAATAAGTAATCAGTGTTTAAAGCACTAGTTGTAGATACTGCATGGTTTTGTGAAATGAGTAGGATAATTGAAGAGTGCTATCATCTTCAAAGCTGTGGATGGAATTATTGGTTATTGTGAGTAGGTCATTTCTTACAAGAGAAAGATAGTGGGTGACAGAACAGAGCAGGGGTCTTCAATGCATGGCCAGTGGAGCTCTTTGCCAAGGCTGCTGGCCATTTAAAAAAATAACTACTTAACATTGAAATGCAATTAAATAATAAATTATTTTAATGAAGCCCACAGGCCACTAAGCTGTACTGCGGTATTTACAATTGTAAGATGCTTTCCAGATTCATAAGGAACGCTGTGCATTTGATACTTTACATAAAATCCTATAAAAATAAATATTAAATAGACAATATTAAATGCTTCTTCAGCCATCTACCAGCACCAAGCAATACTTAAGTACTAGTACTAATGTCACAGGTAGATGGCTGAAGCATTAGTTCGTTCGAGTGCGCTGGCTAGTGCCTTCCAGATACATCTCGAAGGTTCTCGATACTTCGTTATTTTCATATAAATACAAGAGAATCTTATCCATAGTCAGTCAGTCAGTCGTGAACAGTGTGATATTCATGTATAAGCGCACGCAGGTTCGCCGTGTCAGCCATAGCCTATTGTGGTTTTATATTGCCAGACTTTTTTCATTAGTGTGAGACATATTTAGTAGATAATAACTGTTACATGCCCATTTTGGATCATTTTTGGGTTCACCTTCCATCACTATGGCATCTGCGAGTAAAAAGCGTAAATCAAGTGATTCTTGTCAGGTTTTTAATGAAAAGTGGACAAATTTGTACTTTTTTGTGCTGATCGATGATAAGCCAGTGTGTTTAATTTGTCGTGAGTCAGTGTCAGTATCAAAAGAATACAACGTAAATCGACGCTATGAGAGAAAGCATGCATCCAGTTTCGATCACCTTCAAGAGCAGCTTCGCGTGGACAAAGCGAACTGTCTCCAAATTGATTTAAAAAGCCAGCAAGGTATTTAAAAGGCAGAGGGAAGAGAGCGAAGCGTGCATCAAAGTAAGTTATGTAATAGCTGAAAAAATTGCTACAAATCAAAAGCCTTCTTGGACGATGAGTTTGTGAAAGAGTATCTCATCACTGCCGGGGAAATTCTGTGTTGAAATAATAAAAAAGTGTTTAAAAAACTGAGTTTACTTAAAAAAACTGATATTCACTTGCTTTAGATGAGTGCACAGATGTGAAGGATACAGCACAACTGGCTATCTTTGTCCATGGCATTGATCAACAATTCAATGTGACAGAAGAACTGCTAGTGCTCATACCTATGAAGGGAACGACGAAAGGCAATGATATTCTTGAAGCCGCGAAGAAAATGCTCCAGCGGTTCGACCTCAGCTTAACCAACCTCGAGGGTATGGTTACTGATGGTGCTACTGCTATGATGGGAAAGAACGAAGGGTTTGTTGCACTGCTACGGAAAGAACCGGAACTAGAAGGAAAAGATTTCGCCCATTACCACTTTTTAATCCACCAGGAGAATTTGTGCGTGAAAACTATTGGATTTGAGAATGTCATGAAAGTTATTGTGACTGTTGTCAACATTATTAGGGCAAGAGGATTGAATCATCGTCAGTTCTCAGCGTTTTTGATCCAAGAGTGCGAAGCGGATCACGGGGATGTGGTTTATTATAGTGGTGTGCATTAGTTGAGCAGAGGGAAGGTTCTTAAAAGAGTCTTTGACTTAAGGAGTGAAATTCAGCAGTTCATGCAAACCGAGGACAAGCCGATTGTGGAATTCAATTGTTTAAAGTGGATGACAGACTATGCCTTGGTGACCAACATCTTGTTGCATATAAATGACCTAAATACAAGACTACAATCCAAAGATCAACTGGTTCACACTCTGTTTGATCACATCAAAGCTTTTGTGGCCAAGCTCAAACTTTGGGAGGCACAACTCGCAAAAAAAGACTTAACTCATTTTCAGCTTCTCGCTGAGTCCAATTGTTCATATCTTGATGAACAGTTGGACTCAGTTGGAATGCACTACAAAATTAACAGTGTTGCGAATTGAGTTCAAATAGAGATTTAGTGATTTTCGTAAACAGCAGTCTTCTTTAGGTTTATTTTCAATGCCATTCAGTGTCAATGCTGCTGAAATGCCAGGCTCATTACAAATGGTACAACTGCTTGAACTCTAAAACAACTCTTATTTGAGAGAAAAATTATTCAATGTGCCCTTGCTTACATTTTACAAAGGCTACATTTCTGAGGACGCATTTCCTAATCTTTGCCGGCATGCTTTGAAGATGTGGCCTTTGTTAGGAAGCACATGCTTATGTGAGCAAGTCTTCTCCAGAATGAAGCATGTGAAGTCCAAGACAAGAACTCAGATTAAGGACCAACATCTCGAGAATACTCTGCATGTAGCGACTTCCAACATTGATGCCAACATCGACAAGCTGGTCAAGGAAAAGCATTGCCAAGTTTCCCATTGACATTGTAAAAAATGAATGTTTTCTTCATTAAATTATCTTTTTTCAAGTATTGATTATATTTACTTATCATGAACCCGACTGCTACCTACGCTCTTAAAGTTGAATTTATTTTTATAGGATTTTATGTAAAGCATCAAATGCACAGCATTCCTTGTGAATCTGGAAATCATTTTACAATTCTAAATACCGCAGTATAGTTTAGTGGGCCGCAGGCTTCATTGAAATTTTTAATGTGACCTGCACTGTCTGAAAGGTTGAAGATCCCTCAGACAGAGCTTTGAGGCACTCTAGCATTGGATGCCGAGGCTTGAAGAGAGGGAGCTAGTACTTGGACTGCTACTGCTCAATTTGTATATTAATAATTTTAAGGGAATATCCAGTTTTTTGCTGATGTTAAACTGTGGAGGACAGTAGTTAATAAAGAATGAAAGGGTCTTGCTGGTTGATTTGATTAGACTGGCAATGTCAGCAAATGACGATGGTGATGATTATAAGTTTCAGGTGACAAAGTTTAAGCCTGTGCACTTTAGACTGTACAGATTGTAAGCTGTGTATTATACTGATGTGACTGCCCTCCAGGAAATTGTTGAGGCTAGGTATTTGGAGATTATTGTGGGCAGGTTTATAGGATATTATAAAAGTACAAGAAATATCTCAAAGAATCACTTTGATGTTAAGAAACACTGTCAGCTAGAGATGAGCAGGTGTTATCCCTCTTCTAAGGTTTTGATATGACCACATCTGGATTATGTTAAAGATACCAAGTAATTTTAAACCTGGTTTTACTCCATTTTTCCCAATTGAGCAAACAGACAAAATGTCAAGTTTGTGCCTGCAATAGATGCAAGACTAGCTGATCCCACAGGTAATGCAAGACCAAGGCAACTCGTGGTAAAGGTGGAGCAAGCTCTGATCACTAATCTTAATATTTACCCTTAATGCCAAAACACATCTCCAAGAAGGGGATGTATGATGTTTTGTATTAAAGGCAAGGGGCCACTACCCAGACCGGTTTCGACCTTTATTGAGGTCTCATTAGTGGGAGCCAGGCTAGAAATACCAAGATTTAGTAATGCAGAGCTTATAAGTATTTTACCAAAACAAGTTACCATAAGGTGTTTTAATCTTATTAAATAAAAATCTCAGGAGGAGATCTAAATGTCGAAAGTATTTTTAACTTGGGTATAATTATGTTAAAGATACCAAGTAATTGTAAGCCTGGTTTTACTCCATTTTTCCCAAGTAAAAATGGAGTAAAACCAGGTTTAAAATTACTTGGTATCTTTAACATAATTATACCCAAGTTAAAAATACTTTCTACGTTTAGATCTCCTCCTGAGATTTTTATTTAATAAGGTTAAAACACTTTATGGTAACTTGTTTTGGTAAAATACTTATAAGCTCTGCATTACTAAATCTTGGTATTTCTAACCTGGCTCCCACTGATGAGACCTCAATAAAGGTCGAAACCGGTCTGGGTAGTGGCCCCTTGCCTTTAATACAAAACATCATACATCCCCTTCTTGGAGATGTGTTTTGGCATTAAGGGTAAATATTAAGATTAGTGATCAGAGCTTGCTCCACCTTTACCACGAGTTGCCTTGGTCTTGCACTACCTGTGGGATCAGCTAGTCTTGCATCTATTGCAGGTGCAAACTTGACATTTTGTCTGTTTGCTCACTTGGGAAAAATGGAGTAAAACCAGGTTTAAAATTACTTGGTATCTTTAACATAATTATACCCAAGTTAAAAATACTTTCCACATCTGGATTGTTGTGCACAAAGTTGGATGAAGATTATGTTTTTTTATGGACTAGAATTTTCATATGAGAGTAGTGAATAAGTGGAGTGAGTTGTGGTGGAAGCCATCATTAATGCTCTCTTGCTGAATAAGTAATGGTATGATGAGCATTGCAGTTAAGTGTGGGTCTCCCATGATTAAATTTTGGATTACAGAAATGCCCATGTAATAACAAAATAACATCAGAATGTGTTGTGTTTGCCACCAGTGGACTGAGAAGTATTCAAGCATCTTTCATTTCTTATTTGACTCAGCATTACAGGTGTAAAAGTGTCTGCAAGTGTCTGGTTAACATTTGAAAATTACTCTGAAAATAACTATTGCATACAGTGTGGTAATTCTATAGAAGCAACCAACTGAGTAACAACATAGTAATACACCATGTTACTTTGCAAGGAATGAACATGGTGTGCAAACGATAGGCTGACTAGGACAGAGTCCCAATTTGAACTCTGCGGATAATATTTGGGAAGAGGCAGAATAATCTATTGTGGGAATTGGCCATTTATCAGTGTTTAGTGGAAAGCCTATAGGACTTCAAAAATGTACTTGTATTTGGCAAGTGAAAATTTTTAGTTGACAAGGAAAAAAATTCGGAAAAGTTTGTTTAATTGTAAGTTTTATTTACATAATTCTCATTCTGTATGTTTTATTTTGTAAAATGATATTAATGCAGTCTAGATCATTCTCCAGGAAATTAAAAATTTGCATGAAATACATGATGATCATTACAAATACATGTTTTATCAATTATCATTGATTTTATAGTAATGAATGACCAGTTAGAGGATAGGATGTGCATGCATGCATCATTTTATCTTCTAAAAGCAAATCATACCATAAGTAACCACAAAATGGTAACCTTAAATATATGCAGTGGACAGCAGTAATTAGCTCATTTCTTACTCAGTGATGCAATATGCTAAATTTTTTGGTAATAGTGGATATTAAAACTTGGAAAGTTGAGAAAGAAGTATTTATTTTCCCCAAATATTTCATTATATTGATTCTAGCATAAATGTTTTTCAATTGTTTTCTGAGTTGCTACCATGTCATATGACATTGCTGGCCATGTCCATCTAAATGTTTTGGAGCCAATCAGAATTCAGAAATGCACTAATGTAGTTATTTGCAGAGACCTAAGAGTTTTATTTTATTGAATTTTTATGGTATTCAAAATTTTCAATGTTTACTTAATGGCAGAAAAGAAACTATTGGCATTTTTTCCATAAAAACGATTCAAGATGTAAGTTTTAAAATGTAGTGAAAAATTATTATTATTATTAAGAGAGACCTCCAGAGAGTCAGAGACTCATTGAGGGAGGCCACATACTGCACACACCAGCATACTTATTCTTGAATTCATTCGCACTACTTGCACTCACAACATCCAATGGCAATCCATTCCAGTCATGCACCACCCTCTCAGAGAAAAATCTAGCCCTCACCCACTTCTTAGTGACCTTCATTCTCAGCTTTTAAGGATGCCCTCTTGTCCTTTCCCTGCTCTCCATAAATTGAAAATTTTCATCAATTGAAATCCTGTATGACCCTTTCAGAAGTTTGTAAGTCTCAATTGTATCTCTTCTCTTTCTCTTGTTTGCTAGTGTCTGCAGTCTATAAATTCTCAATCTGTCTTCATAATCAGTATTTCATAATCCTGATATCATTTTTAACACTTGTACGCCCTCCAATATACCAGATTCACAACGGAAACCAGGAGACCAGACCTGCACACAATAGCCCAAGTGAGGGCTTATCAAGGCCTTGTAAAGAGGCAAAATAACATCCTTATCTTTACATGTGAACGTTCATTTCAGCATTGCAATTATCTTTTGAGTTGTGTTTGCAATCTTTTGCCACATGGCCCCTGAACTTCAACTTTCTATTTATTAACACTCCAAGATCCCTGGCCTAATTCCACCAATATATTATTACATTGGATATCTAATCATGCCGAAGTGAATGACTTTACATTTACTGACATTGAACTGACACCCATTTTCCCATGCCCACAATTCCAGCCTATTCAAATCATTCTGCAAGTACTGCATATCAGCAGCATTCCTGATTACCCTACCTATCTTTGCATCATCAGCAAATAGTTGTATATCACTTGTCAAATCCTTCCCGATGTCATTAATGTACAGTTTGAATAACAGTGGACCAATACTGATCCTTGTGGTACACCACTGGTTACCTTAAATCTTGCAGACTTCCCCCATATACCACTTTTTGATATTTGTCAGTCAGCAATCCTCTTATGCATGCTAATGTTCTATAACCCAAACCCATTTTCTCCAATTTATGCAACAGTCTGCCATGCTGTATTCTGTCAAAAGCCTTCTTAGCAAAATCCAAAAGTATCAAGGTATATCCATTACCCTTGTCTAGTTCAATGGTAACATTATTATAGAATGTGAGCAAGTTGCTAAAACATGACCTTCCCTTAGTAAACACACGTTGTTCATTGCAAAGTAGAGATTCGCTGTCAACCCATTTCTGAATGCTAGCCCTAACTAATTTTTCCAAAATCTTCACCACCACTCCTGAGATACTAATTGGTCAATTGTAGGATACATTGGTCTTTGCACCACCCTGGTGCAATGGCATTACCATACAATCCTTCCATTCCTGCAAAATCTTTGCTGTTCTGAGACTCATATTAAACAGCCTGGTCAAAGGAATGGCCAGTTCAGCTGAACACTCTTTTAGCACACATGCTGATATCCCATCAATCCCTATTCCGGAATTCTTATTCAATTTGTGCAACAGCTCTAATACCTCATCCTCATACACCTACTTTTCTACATCTAGTGAAGAGGTAACAGTGAGCTCAATATTGTGTACACCAGGTTGATAGCTTTTAACAAAGTGGGTACTCATTAACTGAACAACCTCTTCTGCATCTGTAACCCTCATGCCGTCTGGATTTAGAAGAGTTATTCTTTCATATTCATTCTTTCTTTTACTTGCATCATATCGATAGAATTCTTGTGGGTTGACTTTAGCACACAGAGCCAGTTTCTTTTCATACTCAGACTTTGCTTTCCGTATAGCAGTTGTGATTATTCTAGCCTTCTGCTTATAATGTTCATAACGGATGTCATCCCTATGCACATGGTATTTCTTCCAGATCATCCTTTTTTTATGAATCTCTTGCTTAATAAGATTGCACATCCATTTGAGTCCTATCCTATTTATTCTTCGAACTCTCGGGACACATTCTGATATTGCATCATTTAAGTGTTGTTTAAATGCTTCCCATGCACTGTTGATATTCTTTCTATCCAGCAACCAATCCCATTCCACTGAACTCAGTATACTCCTGAGTTGGTCATAATTTCTTGCTTTGTAGTTCAGCATGTAACCTTTCCTGAATGGAACATTCATGAACTTAGTCACTTCCCAAGTGAATACTGCATGATCACTGTCACCAACCGGAGGCAGAATAGTTACGTCTTTAACTGAAACAAACGCCTTCTGACACTATAATCAAATCTAACACTCTTTGCCTCCGAGTTCCTTTTGTCATATGCTGCTTGAGGAAGTTGTCCTGCAACAGTTCAATAAATGCATTTTCGTTCTTCTCATGATATTCTACTGCTACCCAAGCAATATTTGGATAATTAGTTTCCCATTATGATTACAGTTTTCTTGCTCATCTTTTCTATTTGATGATGTGTTTCTTCATCACTAGCAACCAATCCACCAGGTGGTCTGTAACAACACCCCATTGTGTAATTGATCTTGTTAAATTCCACATCACACTAGATAGCTTCAAACTCACTGCTACATGAAATATTGTTTGGTAGTAGTAGTAGTAGTACTACAATCATAGGCCTCAACTCTAAGTGGATTCAAGTCATCCGATATCATTATCAGCACCCCCCCCCCCTCCTCTCTATCCTTCCTAAAAATACTGTACCCTTGACACTCGATACCAGTTAGTAGGTCTGATTCTGATAGCCAGGTCTCACTAATACCTACAATGTGAGGTTGCAATATATTGACTAAGGCAAAAAACTCTATCCCTTTTGTTTCTGATACTCCTAGCATTCGTGTACAGATATAATCTACCTGGTTGTTCTTTTGTATTGTCTTGTTTGCAGTCTGCCTGACACAGTTGGACAATTTGCAGATCTCTGTTATTCTCTAATGCCTTACATATGTAGACATCTTTGCACACATTTGATGGGTCTGAACAGGACAAACACAAACCCGAAATCATTTTCTCCTCATCAACATTTCCATGACAAAGCCCATTCCCATCATTAACACAGTTATATAACATTGTTGCTCTTACATTCACACCATTCCTCCCTTTATAATTTAGTTTCTCTGACTCTCTGTGTTAGGTCTCATACCAGTTATTAGTTTTTCTAGACTCTTGATACCAAATTCATGCAGGTGTAGGCCGTCCCCCTTATACAAATCCAAACTTCCCTCAAACTTGCTCCACACATCCAAAAACTCGCATCCATTCTGCCTAACCATCAAATCGTTTGCCATCATAGCCCTTCTTAATTCATTTTTATCATAGCAAGGTAAAATACTGATGATTTTCACTTTCTCATTCTTCACTCTTGCCTCTTCCAACAACCCTTTCATGTCCTCTCTCATACCGAACTTATTGCCAGTTAAATCATTAATACCTACTACAACTACGATTTCGTTTACTTTTCTTTTCTGTTTTTGAATTGCTTCCTTTATATTCTTAATTTTCGCTCTAGGAAAACTCGATGTTATAACTCGAATGGTGAAAATGGTATTATTAATAAAAAATAATAATAATAAATGGTCTTATCACTTATAAAATGCATGAATTTTCTTTTCCCTTCATAGACTGATAAATACACTAATATATAAGCTGCTAACATCTCTTTCAACGTTGGTAGTTATACAGATTAAAATTAACCACAGCATTAACAGAAGCTTATAAATTAACCTGATATGTGAATACACACATAACTGTGATATATTGGTAACTATGGTAAGTGTGCCCTGGCTAACATCTGACAAGTGAGATATTTGCCTGGTCTGGTGAGGCAGCACAAAATTTTCCAAGCCCTCCCTATTCAGAACAGTACATTTGTAATTGTAATCAAAAGTAGATCAACATTTTATTGAGATTTGTAAAAATAAAGGATTTGTAAAACACTTGCATGGCTGTATCATTTTTTGCAATAACTTAATAGGCACACACATACATTGATGAATGCGTTACATTATTGAAAAAATTATGCAGATATCCAAGTGTTTCACGAACCCTTTCTCCCAAATCTCAATAAAATGTTGATCTTCTTTTGATTACAGTTAAAAATGTATGTAAAGAAAGGCTTAGCTCTTGTTCGTTATTCATAACAATGTTTAATGGTATAAACACCAAGAGCAAAAACATTAATTTATCAAACTCATTAATATTTCGTTGGTTTTCCTCCGAGAATCACCAGATCACAGGCATAACTGTGACAAGCATGAAAAGTGTTCAGTCATTAAAAAAAGTGATGCTATTATAAATGATGTATATGAACTGTGTGATATACATACATACATACATACATACATATATTAGGAAACAGGGAGTGAAAAGAGTAAGAAGAATTATACATTACAAAACTGTACTTGATAGCATTACATGAATAATGCTTGAATATTTCGAAGTTGCCAAATTCTTGTGATCATGGATTTATATACTATCACAATATTTTAAATAATAAATGAATTGAAATAATGAAAGAAATTTAGTAATGCCTAATATTACACACATAAAAAAACAACAAAAAAGCAAAACTTCATAATCAGATACTGTGCAAATTTCTTTTGCAATATGTATGTTTCTAGAAACATAGAAGAAAGCATATCAAAAGTTCCTGACAAATAAGTCAGCTTGTGCTCTTAGAGAATACAGAGACAAATGTAAGAAAGCGAAACACTGTGTAAAACTAGCTAAACAAAAGTCATGGGAGGACTTTGGCAAGAACATTAAAAATAAATATCAAGAAGGTGGTAAGATATTCTGGAGCTTCTTGAAGAAGCTTAGAAATGGAAGAAAGAGTGCTGTAAAAGGAATTAGAGATGATAAAGGTTACATGAAAACAGGAGAAAAAGATATCCTTGAAGTATGGAGTAATTAATTACTTCGAAAAATTGCTAAATGAAACAAGCAGTGATAGCACAGTGGTAAAAAACACACAACAGGCATACAGTCAGGAATACATATCCATACTTGAAGTAGAAAAAGCCATCAAAGGCTTGAAATGTGGAAAGGCATCAGGAGTAGATGATATTCAACCAGAAATGCTGAAATATGGTGGTATAAAAGTCTTACAGTGGCTGCACTGCATAGTTCAGAAGGCCTGGACAGAGGGACGAATTCCTGATGATTGGAGTAGAGCTCTAATAGTACCCATATATAAAAAGGGAAATAAAACTGAATGTGAGAATTACAGAGGTATTTCCCTACTGATTGTTCGGGGCAAAATTTATGCTAGTATACTTGAAAACGGTTGAGAAGAATTGTTGAAGAAAAGCTTGGTGAAGAACAAGCTGGATTCAGGCCAAATAGAGGTTGTCAGGATAAGATGTTCACTTTACAACAAATAGTTGAGAAAGCATGGGAATATAACTAAGATCTGTATTTAAGTTTTGTCGATCTGGAAAAGGCATATGACAAGGTGCCAAAAGAGAAGCTATTCAATACGCTACAGTTATATAGTGTCACTGGGGCATTATATCAAGCAATACTTAGTTTTTAATTTGAGTTGTAAGTCAGCAGTTAGAATTGAAGGAAGTACAGGAAGATGGATTAATGTTAAATCTGGTGTGAGACAAGGATGTACATTATCCCCTCTGTTATTCATTATCTATATGGATCACATTATGAAGGAAAGTGGTATTAAACATGATATCAGAATTGTTGATGTTAATATCAGCTTTATGTGGATGATGTGATACTTCTAAATAAAACTGATACAAGTTTGCAATATTCCCTGACTAAATTGAATAACTGTTGTAACAGGTATGGTATGAAGGTCTGCATTAAAAAGACAAAGACAATGAAAATAGGTAGAATTGTTGAAAATGTCAACTGTGTTGTGAATGGGGAACCTGTGGAAGAAGTGAAACATTTCAGCTACTTAGGCAAGATTTTTAGTGAAGATGGTAAATTAAATATGGAAATAGACAACAGAATCAACAAAGCTGGTATGGTAGGAAGTCAATTGAATAAATTCATATGGAATAAGAGAGAAATTAGTCAGAACACTAAATTAGCTGTATACAAGACAATGTTCAAACCAGTTTTAACTTATTTATCTGAGAGCTGGGTCAGAAGTAAAACACTTGGCCAAAGACTAGAGACCACAGATATGAGTCCTGAGAAAGATTAGAGGCGTGAACAGATGGCATCAATGGCAATATCATATTAAAAACGAGGATTATTAGGAAAGAACTTGACATTGTCGGCATCCAGGAATGCATTAGCAGAGCTAATCTCAGGTGGTATGGTCACTTAAACAGAATGGACGAGGAAAGATTAGCAAAACAAGTGTTCTCTGCCAGGTTGGCAGGAAAACGACCCAGAGGAAATCCAAGATATAGGTGGATTGATACGGTACAATGTGCCTTAGATGATAGAAATATAAGATTTGATAATGATAATATTGGAGTCTTGACAAGTGACAGACTGATTTGGAGGGAAATTGTAGATAGGAAGTTAGTAATGATGCAAATTTTTCATGTAGTAGTATCATATCCTGTACACCCCCCCCCCCCCCTTGAGGGTACATGTCAGGAATTTGATGATGATGTTTCTAAATGCACTTCCAAAATAGGGTACCACTCAGGCAGGATTCTGCAATGAAAAAACTATGTGTTACATTAGTGTATTATCAGCATGCATTAGTTTTGCATGCTGATATGTTGTGTGTGTGTGTGTGTGTGTGTGTGTGTGTGTGTGTGTGTGTGTGTGTGTGCGCGCGCGCGCGCGCGCTCGCGCGTGTGTGTTTATATAGCATATACATGTATTTTTTTAATGTATATAAATGAAGTGATTTTTTAATGCTCACTGAAATAATGAGATGCTCACTTTTCTATTAAATGATTACAAAAGTTTATTTATTTATTTATTTATCTTTTGGCAGTGATTAGTTCTAGATGCTTTATTTAATGTTTTTAATATAGTCGATGAAGAGCAGTGGAAGATTTAGTGCTACACTCATGTCTACTGTGCAAGATGTGTTAAGTAAACTTCTGATGGTGGGAGTTACTGATGCAGGTTTGTATGTCATGTTGGTTTCTCAGTGCTCTTAAATCAGAACAACCTTAAACAGTTCATGTTAAATAGCAGCATATAATATGAATCAAAAGCACATTACTTATTATGTTGACATTTTACTTCATACAAAATATACTATTATCTAGTCTTTTCCTGCAGTGCGGCATATGAGACCAAGGTCCATCATTACTCCTGTCTCCTGAAACTAATTCTACTTCTAGCCAGCTCTGCTGTCTAGCCATTTTACTCCATTTTTTCTTTTATGTTAATACTACATGTGAGAAGTTACAAAATCTATAACACGGGTGTTGTGTGTAGGCAAATGATTTTAGATCAAAGAAGGAATTTATTAACGAGTTTCTTGAAAAGCTGGGAGATGTTTTTCATTGGGGAAAACAGGGAAAGCTGTTTAAAATAACTGAACTAGATTTATTTAATTCATATGTGGTTTCCCCCTTTCCTTCCTCATCTTTTAGGATAGGTTGAGTCCTCCTAATGAGGGATTAAGAATGTATTTTATTAAGTATGTACTGTAGATCTATGTGTGTTCATGGGACCAGTTTGCCTGTTCTGAGGGACGAAAAAACCAGAGTTTCCAGGTGAAAAACCCTCTACTTCTGTATGAGACCAGCTAACTCACCTTTAGTCAAAAGAGACCAGATAAAGGTTCCTCCCTTCATGGATAGAAATCAAACCCAGGTCTTTTCTACCAAAGGGGTTACAGAAGCTACAGAACTAGATGAAATGAGGAAAGAAGATAAGAAGTTGGTTTAATACGTTTAGAGGTGATATGTGTATGAATGTTTACCAGTGGCTGTTTCTATTTTTACATGATTGATGGAAAGCAGAACAAACCACTGGTAATGGTTAGTTTCAGGAACTGCCTACGAAAGGGCCAATGAGAAAGAATGAAGGGGGAGTCTGTGAGCAATCGATCACTTATTAGGTGGGTTTCCCTCTTTTGTACAATCAAGAATTCATAGGGAAGTTTTAGTATGCTATCCCAAATGCAAGAATGGTATTCTAAGGTCACTCACATTAGGGTGTGTGTGTGTGTGTATATATATATATATATATATATATATATATATATATATATATATATATATATATATATATATATATATATATATATATATATATACATACAGTAGATTTCAATTAACTGGGGCAGCTATTTTAGTAGAACAAGTTTGCAAGAACAAAAGAAAAATGAATATATAACAAGAATTTGTTTTGTTTATTTGGGACACAATGCCATTTAATTGGGCTAGCCAGTAACCTTTATCACATGGAGTGTTCGAAAAATTACATTATCTTTTTTCAAAAATTTAGTACTGATGGTATCTGAAAGTTTTAAAGTGAATAAAAGTTGAGCAGCTCTCAGATGTGAACTGTAGACTAAAATACACAAACATTATTCAAGAAAAAAAATGAAAAAGTGTGAGAAGACGAACCAAACCTTTGAGACTCAGTGGGAAATCCTGAAGAAAACATTGATGTGGTGAGGTTGTGTGCAAGGATAGAAAAATCAGAACTCCATGGTGGATGTTGAAAGTTAAAGGCGTAGTGCAGGAAAAGAAAAAAGCATATCAAAAGTTCCTGGTAAATAAGTCAGAATACAGAGACAAATGTAAGGAAGCTAAATACTGTGTAAAACTAGCTAAACAAAAGTCATGAGAAGACTTTGGTAAGAACATAGAAAATAAATGTCAAGAAAGTGACAAAATATTCTGCAGGCTGTTGAAAAGGCTCAGAAATGGAGCAAAGAGTGTTGTAAAAGGAATTAGAGATGATAAAGGTGATATGAAAACTGGTGAAAAAGATATCCTTGATGTATGGAGTAATTACTTTGAAAATGCTAAATAAAACAAGCAGTGATGACAGCACAGTAGTAAAAAACACTCAACAAACATGCAATCAGGGAAACATATCCATACTTGAAGTAGAAAAAGCCATCAAAAGCCTGAAACATGGAAAGGCATAGATAATATTTGTATAGATAATATCTGGAGTAGATAATATTTGAACCAGAAATGCTAAAGTATGGAGGTATAAAAGTCTTAGTGGTGGCACTGCTTAGTTCAGAAGGCCTGGATATAGGGATGAATTTCACATGATTGGAGTAGAGCTCACATAGCTTCCATATATAAAAAAGGGAAATAAAACTGAATGTGAGAATTCCAGAAGTATTTCCCTTGTGAGTGTTCCTGGTAAGATGTATGCAAGTATACTTCCACACACTGTCTTTGTCTTGCTATTGCTGACCTTCATACCAAATCTATTACAGCAGTTATTCAATTTAGTCAGGGAATCTTACAGACTTGGAGCAGATTTATTTAGAAGTATAACATCATCTGCATAGAGTAAAGAGCTGAGATTAACATTTCCAATTTTGATATCAGGTTTAATACCACTTTCCTTCATACTGTGATTCATATAGATAATAAATAACAGGAGGATAATGTACATCCTTGTCTGATACCAGATTTAACATAAAACCATCTTCCTGTACTTCAATTCTAATTAGCTATATACAAGACAGTGTTCAAACCAATTTTAACTTATGGATTTGAGAGCTGGGTTAGAAATAAAACACTCGACCAATGACTAGAGACCACAGATATGAGAGTCTTGAGATAGATTAAGGACATGAACAGATGGAATCAATGGCAGTATCATATTAAAAACGCGGATATTAGATACGAACTTGACATTGTCAGCATCCAGGAATGCATTAACAGAGCTAATCTCGGGTGGTATGGTCACTTAAACAGAATGGGTGAGAAAAGATTGGCAAAACAAGTGTTCTTTGCCAGGTTGGCAAGAAAACAACCCAGAGGAAGACCCAGATATAGGCGAATTGATACTGTACAAAGTGCCTTAAATGATAGAAATATAAGATCTGATAATGTTGAAGTCTTGACAAGTAACAGACTGATTTGGAGGGAAATTGTAGATAGGAAGTTAGTAATGATGTAAATTTTTCATGTAGTACTATCATATCCTGTACACCCCTTGAGGGTATATATCAGGAATTTGGTGATGATGATAGAGGCTGTCAGAATCAGATTTTCACTTTACAACAAATAGTTAAGAAATCATGGGAATATAACAAAGATCTGTATTTAAGTTTTGTGGATCTGGATAAAGCATATGACAAGATGCCAAGAGAAAAGCTATTCAAAACACTTCACTTGTATGGTGTTAATGGGGCATTATATCAAGCAATACTTAGTTTTTATCTGAGTTGTAAGTCAGCAGGTAGAATTGAAGGAAGTACATTACTAAATAACTTAAGGAATTAACAACGTACACAAGAATATAAATTAAATTATACTTTAATATGTATTTCCAATATTTTGGCAATGTCATGTTGCAATCATCAAAGGAACTTACAATAAAAACACGTGCATGCAGGCACTACAACACAGTAACTGAGAATGAAGTGAGGAACCTATTGTTTTCCCTAAAAGTCCTGATGGTGCCCCCTATCGGGATATGTAGGTATTCTTGGCTGTTGGGCTGACGGTCTGCTGATGTAAACCTCCCAAATTTGGGGCACTCTCATGCAACCAAATTTGTTGAGGTTTGGAAAGTTTCTTAGGGCTGAGGCTGATTCCATGAATATTCTTTCAAAATTGAATTTACTACGGTGTATTACTGTAGCTTTCTTCTGCCGTATTCTGTGGCGTGTATCCAGAGCATGGTCTGCAAGACCAGAGTGGCTGTACTTGTGAAACCGAATGTAGTCCTTGTGTTCTGAAATTCTGATATTCACTGTCCTGCCTGTTTGGCCAAAGTAAGACAGTTTACAGCTGCAAGGGACCTGGTATACACCAGGTAGATCTAGGGGAAGTGGTTGGTCTTTAGTGGAGTGGATAAGGGATGCCAATTTTTTGTATGGTCTGTAACAAGAAGTCAAGTCATGTTTTTTAGGATTTTGGTAATTTTTTCCGAGGTGCCTCGGATGTAGGGCATGGGGATGGATTTAGAGTAATCCTTGTTGTGAGGAAGGGGGGGGGTATTGGTTTCATTTTTTTTTTGGATTTTTTTTGGGAAGGGGGGGGGGATAGCCATTGGCTGAGAAAGTGTTGAGAATGTGATTTAGTTCAGTGGTTAGGGCATTGTTGTTAGAACAGATTAGTTTAGCCCTGTTGTATAGTGTCTTCGCCACTCCATATTGTTGTCAGAGTAGGTGGTGGGATTGTTGGGGATATATCTGCCTGTATGGGTGGGTTTTCTATAAACTGAGAAAAACCAGGGTTTCATCAGGCTGGCAGGTGACTAGTGTGTCTAGGAAAGAGAGGCTGTTTTTTTCCTCTCTTTCCAAGGTAAACTTGATTCTGGAGTTTTAGTTGTTTAAGTGTGTTAAGAAGGAGAGGAGCATGTCAGAGCCATGTAGCCAAATAGCGAATACATCATCAAAGTAGCAAAGCCATATGGTTGGTTTTTGTGGAGCAGAGGCTAAGGCTTTCTCTTTAAAGGTCTCCATAAAGAAATTGACCAAGGGTGGGGAGAGTGGTGAACCCATGGCTCTCCCCTCTATTTGTTTGTAGAATTTTCCCTGCCAAATGAAATAGCCTGAGTTCATTGTAAACTGAAATAGGGCTGAGATATTGGGAGGAAATTTAGCTTGGATTAGCTCTAAGGTTTCCTTGAGTGTGACATTTGTGAATAAGGAGGAGACATCAAAACTGACCATTATGTCAGTATGTTGGAATGTAAGGTTTTCTATGCTGGCTTTGAAGTGCGCTGAGTTTTTTTATGTGTGATGGTGTGTTGCCAGTATAGTGTGTGAGCGCTTGTGGCCAAATGTTTAGCTAATTTGTATGTGGGTGAATCAATGCCATCCACTATGAGACGTAATGGCACATTTTCTTTATATTTTTGGGAGTTCATAGATATGGGGGGTATAGAGTTAAGCAGTTTTAATTTGTTTGCAACTTCTACAGGCCAAGACGCGACCTTCTGGAGGGGCCTGTGAAGTTTTCTAATTTGTGAGTTGGTGGGATTGTATTCGATAGGGAGGTAAGTAGCCCAATGTAATAAAAGAACATTAAGCTTACCTGTGTAGCCCATTTGGTTGCGTACTACAGTGGCATTTCCTTTATCCACTTTGGTGATTACTAATTCTTTGTTATTCCTCATTTCCTGCAGAGTTTTATGTTCTTTATTGGATATGTTTGTTTTTGGTGGGCTTGCTTTGGTGAGAACACAAGCTACATCCAGTCTAATATTGTTGGCGATGTAGTTCGGAAGGTGGCGGATCCTGCTTTCGATCTGGATCATTATATCCTGGCAGGTATTTTTCTGGGAGCAATGGCGAAGTTGTGGCCACGTGAAAGTGTGTTGAGTGCTTCAGGCTTCAGAGTAACTGAAGAAAGGTTGACTACGATCTTGGTTGGAAGTTTTGGATCAGAGGTAGAGTTCTTTTTTAATTTCTCGAATTTCTTGATATGTTGACCTCAATTTTCTCAATTCTTTGTCAGCTGCGGTGCATGAGAAGTCATGTAAAATTGACCAAAGCTTGTGATTTAAAGTGCAGGTTAGCTCTCTCCTTCAAGCGTACAAATAGCTTTGTTAACGTCAGCTAAGAGAACCCTCGTGGCGGCAATTTGTTATTGTAGCAAACCGTAGCTAAATGGGATTATAGATTTGGAGAGCTTTTTGTGAAACGAAACGGTGTTTAAATTTCACACAATTTGGGATTACCTGATTATCCCGTTAGCGTTTTAGGAAGGTCAGACGATTCAGTTGTCTTGATAACTTCAGCTTCATTTTACCGTATTGGCAGGCCTTGCGTGTGATGGAATCTCCATTGATGATTGTAATTCTCGTAGACAGACTTAGACGTTGGTTATGCATTACTAAATAACTTAAGGAATTAACAACGTACAAGAGAATATAAATTAAATTATACTTTAATATATATTTACAATATTTCGGCAACGTCATGTTGCCATCTTCAAAGGAACTTATGATAAAAGCACGTGCATGCAGGCACTACAACACAGTAACTGAGAATGAAGTGAGGATCCTATTATTTCCCTAAAAAACAATAGCTTCCTGTCCTGTAGGTATTCTTGGCCGTTGGCTGAAGGTCTGCTGATGTAAGCCTCCCAAATTTGGGGCAGTCTCATGCAACCAAATTTGTTGAGGTTTGGAAAGTTTCTTAGGGCTGAGGCTGATTCCATGAATACTCTTTCAAATTTGAACTTGCTATGGTGTATTACTGTAGCTTTCTTCCACCGTATTCTGTGGCTTGTATCCAGAGCATGGTCTCTGCAAGACCAGAGTGGCTGTACTTGTGAAACCGGATGTAGTGTTATACCCTGATAACCAAAAATGTAAAAATTTCGGTTATCATGGTGTAACAAGAAAATAAAAATATATAATCCTATGTAAGTAGCTAATACAAGATATTTAAAGACAGAAAATACGTTTGCATCCAAGAAAATTAATTATAGCAGAAATTGTTTAACTAAATAATAAAAAAGGTAATCTTATTACAAAAAAAAAGGATATGGAAAAAAATAGGTTAAGTATGACAAAGAAGATTAAAGATAAAATTTGTATGTGAGAGGCTAGTTTAACACTCGAAAAAAGGAGATTAAAATATTGAAGAAAATTCTAAAAAGGGGATTAATTTAGTATAGAGGCTAGCTTAAAACAAATGATGATCGCTCAAGGTCAATTTCCGAAGTGAGAGTCGTGTGCAAGGGACCGTAGCATGTTTTGGGCAGAAAAAACACGACTTTAATTGGTGAGTGAGATCGACTCCAGAAAGGGGGGGGGGGAAGAAATTGAAGAAGGTGCCGATAGGGGCTATGCAGATAAAAGGGTGAGGAAACCCCCCTCCCCACTAGGCTTTTTTTTTTTTCCCCTCAGAGTTTCTTCATGAAATTTTCGTATAGGTAACATGGGTTTTCCTGAGTGACGGCGTAGGAGTTATCTCCATCCGACGCAACAAGGAAACAAAGTGTGTGGGAATTTGATCCCGTATTCCTATCAAGAGATGAGGAACACCGTATAGTTACAAGAAGGAAGGAATTGTCTAAGTATCTCATCATCCAGTACTTGTATCGAGGGAAAGAAAACCCATACAGAAATCCGTGCCCACGTGATGAGTTCCATAATGATAGAATAGAAGATCCTGTGTGTGTCCTTTATTCAAGCACGAAAGGTATAGATCGTGAAAACCAGGGTTCATCCTAGAAAGGTACTGTAAAATCTTGTATCAATTGAAATCACATATAGTTGCAATCATTGTTAATTACTGGACAGTCAAAGATATACTAGGACTTAAGTACAAATCAGAGTAGAATGAGAGTAAACTAGTTTATATTATTTGATAAGCATTCATGTGCTAGAGATTTATGTATGCGCATGGTATTTCATATGAGAGTGTCTTAAAGGTCAAATGTATGTATGGGCATAGCGAAAGAATAGGTTAACCTATATTGTTTGTTTGTAAGTTAGATAAGGTAGACTGAATATAACATTAATGTCCATGGTATTATGACAATATAGAGCATTCTGACTAGTATAAGGTTAAGTAAAGTGTTAATTTGTTCCAGGATTATATGTGTATATCTATATGTACAAAGTCTGTTATGACAGCATGATCGCAAATTCCCACATCGGATTTTGCCCTAATACTTGTATTTTGCTTGTGTAATTTGTAATTTTATTCTTAGTATTGAATTGTGTTTTATATAATAGAAATTGAATTGTACCATGTTTAAGATTTTAAATAACCTTTTGTTCATTAATAATACAGTTGTCTGAAATTGCTGCCTAATGCACCATTTGAATAACGTATGAACCTAATCACGTGGGAAATTAATGTGTTAAGTTACGAGATAAAGAGTCATGACTGCTTAATTGTTTCACACTCAGACATATTTTTGTAATTGCTCCTTGTTTTCGAATTATATATCTTAAACTAAATGTCCTGAAAGGCGCAGCATAATATAAATATTAGGGACACTAAGGGGGAAAAAAGCTTAAATGTTTGAATTTTGTAATATCTCATGCATAGTTAAGTTTTGAATAAAGAAAATATAGAGATTCATTTGAAAGGATAAAAGAAAGTTTAATAATCGTAGATAGGGACACAACAGTAGTCCTTGTTCTGATATTCGCTCTCCTGCCTGTTTGGCCAAAGTAATACAGTTTACAGCTGCAAGGAACCTGGTATACACCAAGTAGGTCTAGGGGAAGTGGTCGGTCTTTAGTGGAGCAGATAAGGGATGCCAATTTTCTGTATCGTCTATAACAAGAAGTCAAGTCATGTTTTTTTAAGATTTTGGTAATTTTTTCCGAGGTGCCTCAAATGTAGGGAATGGTGATGGATTTAGAGTAATCCTTGTTGTGAAGGGGGAGAGGGGCGGGGTTGTGGTACAGGAAGATGGTTTAATATTAAATCTGGTGTTAGACAAGGATACACATTATCCCTGCTGTTATGCATTATCTATGTGGATCACATTATGATTAGCATCCAGGAATGTGTTAGCACAGGTAATGTCAGGTGGTATAGTCACTTAAACAGAATGGGAGAGGAAAGTTTAGCAAAACAAGTGTTCTCTGCCATGTTGGCAGGAAAAAGACCCAGAGGAAGACGAAGATATAGATGGATTGAGATGGTAAAAAGCTCCTTGGAAGACAGAGGTATAAGATCTGATAATGTTGGAGTCTTGACACTTAAACATTGCACAGATGATGGCATCTGTGCAATGCTGGCAAAACAGATCTATTTTATTGTGCGATATTGGTTGGTGCCTGTGTTATAAAGCACTATTGTTTGGATCAGTGAAAGCAATAGTTCATGTAACAGTGTTTTGCTGTTCAGATATGTCAGGAAATAGTAAGCAAAAGGTGTTGGTTATTGTAAAAAGGACCTGGCCTTGATGCTTTGAAGGAATTAGAATGGTAGCATTACAGTTCAGTACCATGCAAACAAAAATGTGTGGATGCCATCTGTATTTTTTAAGAAATGTTTAATGAGTTGGGACATGGAATTATAAAGGAAATTTATTTTACTGCTCCTTGACAACTGCTTAGAGGTCAGCACAAAAGTTAACTTTTTACAAACAATACAGTTTATGGCCTATAGTTTTTTTTTTTTTTTAGTAGGCTATGTTTATGGTAGGATAAGCTAGATCTTTCATTCTGAGTAATAAGTTAGAACTGTGTTTTGAGAGCATTAAAATTCACTAGATTATCTTCACTTGAGAATAGTGAAAAGAGCAGTATTTAAAAAAGTTGGCTATGGAAATTTTGAAGCTTGAATCATTTGCAAACTATAAGGTTTCTTGAATGAAGAAGAGGAGTAGAGAGCACCATCATCACCAAAATATTAACACTACAAACACAGGTCTGATGCCAAACCAGGATTATACCATCACATCGCCACCTCTTAATTTCATAGTTGGGTTATGTACTCTGGTAAGATACGTTCACTGGACATCCACCACACGCACCCTCTACTATCTGCTTAGTAGAGGGCGTAGCGTGATTCGTTATTCCATAACACATCTTCCAGTCCCACTGTATATGCTCTTTGCACCAATGAAGATGAACTAAGCTGTTTGTTGGTTTGGGTAATGTGAAGCTTGCGTATCTCACCACATGGATATAATAAATTTAGTTTAATCCTTTATCCAAGTGTGAGCAAACAAAGTTTGCACCTGAAAGTATCTTCAGGACTGGGGTAAAGTGGTACAACACCAGGGCACTCCTTGCAAAGGTGGAGCAAGATACCAACACTCCTATCTCAGTATCTCCCATAATGCAAAACACATCTCCTTGTGGATATGTCTGATGTTATGCATTAAGGGAAGGGCCACAACCCAGACTAGTTTAGACCTTTATTGAGGTCTCTTCAGTGGGAGCCAGGCCCAAGTGGAGATACCAGGCAGAAGCATTAGCAAGTCATCTCTACCTATAGGAGTTGCCAAATGGTGTGCCACCCTTTTTTAATAAATTACTCTGGATTTAGAGAAAGATGTTGAAAGTTTATTTTCCACTTGGTTAGAGTATAATAAATTTAGTTTAATCCTTTATCCAAGTGTGAGCAAACAAAGTTTGTGCCTGAAAGTATCTTCAGGTTAGAGTATCACTTGGTTAGAGTAAAATTTATTATACTCTAACCAAGTGAAAAATAAACTTTCATCACCACATGGAAACCCATGTTGTGAGCCTTGGTTCTGAATGGTTTTGTGCAGATTCATGTTCCAGTCAATGACTGAAACTCTGCATTCTACATGTTTATTATATTGGTATCTCCACTTGGGCCTGGCTCCCACTGAAGAGACCTCAATAAAGGTCGAAACTAGTCTGGGTTGTGGCCCTTCCCTTAATGCATAACATCAGACATATCCACAAGGAGATGTGTTTTGCATTATGGGAGATACTGAGATAGGAGTGTTGGTAGCTTGCTCCACCTTTGCAAGGAGTGTCCTGGTGTTGTACCACCTTACCCCAGTCCTGAAGATACTTTCAGGTGCAAACTTTGTTTGCTCACACTTGGATAAAGGATTAAACTAAATTTATTATATTCTAACCAAGTGAAAAATAAACTTTCATCACCACATGGAAACCCATGTTGTGAGCCTTGGTTCTGAATGTTTTGTGCAGATTCATGTTCCAGTCAATGACTGAAACTCTGCATTCTACATGTCAGCCAACAAATGGTGATTTTTACATATTATCTTTCACAGAAAACTCTATGGTCACTTTCGGTGAGTGTGGTGGGTCATCCACTGTTGGTCAACTTGCAGTTGACTCCCTGCTCTTCCATCTCAGTATTGTATCACTGATTGTTGACTTGGGATGGTCCAGTTTTGTTGATAATGTGCAGAACAGTTAGGCCTGCAACATGCCTTCCTATTACAATGCCTCTTTCAAACTTTGCCAGTTCCCTTATCACAGCCATTTCATCCCAACACAGTTGCACTGACTTGGGAGCATCATATTCTCTCCAATTTTCATTAGCTACAAATACATGGCACAATGCATCTTGCCTGTGGGGATTTCCATTGACTTCTTTAAAAGCAGTGTATATGTACTGATGGTGTATAGATATCTCTTCTGTCATCCAGATCTTACTAACACCTATAATTTTTGATCCATTTATTTGCTAAGAATTCCTAGTTTTTATTTGTGATGCTTTTGGTATTAGTCAACATGCGTGATAACTGACATTAAGGCTAGTAGTTATTCAAACACTTCTTTAAAACCTGACTCACAAGTAAGTAACTAGTTGATTCCTCAGCCACTATCCACTATCTATACACCACTATAGTACTGATTTTGTGGGATCATCCCTTTCATACTGTTTTTCTCTCTCTCTGGCATTACAATCACAATATTGAGCACTCACCTTAATGCATGTATTTCCAAACATTCATGGAAAAATAGCATATCTAGTTTCCCTAACTATTTATATTTACTCTTTCACATATGCTCCTGACATCAAATATGCTCAAGTGGAATTTGTTCTGCAAGTACAAATCCTCCCATCTACCAGAATTGCTCCACACATCAACATACTGCACACTGTTTCTGCTACATAGTCTGTTGTTGAATCATTTGCAGTCAAAAAGCAGTCTTCATAGGCTTTCATTAATTCATTTGTCTCTTGCCCTGTCAAAATATTCACAATCTTGACTCTTTTATTCTTCTTTTTTGCCTGTTCTCACTCCATCATCCTGGTTTTTTATATGTTTCATATAGACATTGTTTCATTAAATTAATAATTCTCTACTTGTTAATTAAATTTATTTTCATTCTTGATATGTTTTTGAATTTAACACCTAGAAGGTTTTTCATAATATCAAAGAAATGAAAATTTCACTATGAGTTCAAATTTTCTACTTTAATGTTTACAAAGGGAAAGCTTTCATTTATATGATGTATATTTTTCTGAATAAAAAATTAAAATAACCCTTGAACTTTTATTTGCTTCTCTTAGATTTAGATGTTCGCTATTGTGTACTAGCTTCATTAGATGAAAAGTTTGATGGCCATCTCAGTCAAGCAGAAAATTTACAAGCTTTATTTATTGCTTTAAATGATGAAACATTTGAAATCAGAGAACTTGCTCTCTGTACAATTGGTCGTCTAAGTGCTTTAAATCCTGCATATGTAATGCCCCCTCTTCGTAAAGTTCTGATTCAGGTAATGGTGTTCTTTAAAGTTATATTTTATAATAGTATTGAAATCTCTGCCAAATTTGAAATAATAACTAAATTTCTGAATAGTTCTGTTAATTTTGCTGACTTTTTTTGGTTTTCATAGCAGTTTATGATATGAAAAAATAAAATTAAAAACAAAGCAGAAATTGGGTTTATTCATATAAGGATTCTTTTGAGCATTTTTATATTGTATAGGAATTATCTTCTGTGTAAATCACCAGGATTGAACCTTGTCTTATCTCAATGCACCTTTCAGATCTTTGAACTGTGAGGCACAAAGATAGTAGCATATTCAGATGGAATATACTTAGGCATGTGAATAAGTGGCTTAGGTGTACCATATTTACAGTCAGAAGAAGATTAGGTTAACACAGAAATATGTTAGATATGCTCAGCATAATTAATCAGTTGTTTCAGGTCATGTAGTGAATAAAGGGTTCATTTCAGACAAATTATGGAGACTATGACCATGTTAGAAATAATTACTTTAATTTCCCGACATTTTGACCTTCATATATGGTCATCATCATCTGGAGTATACACATGTATACAGAGACAAGCTATATATGAGACATTTTCTTTGGATTTTATTGGACCAATTCTTTATAAATATATGCATATAATCGTCTACCAGTTTTGCCAGCTAGAGTCTGTCTGGCTTCTTCAGGATGAGAATGGTTACATTGACATTAAATGCTAAAACAGAAGAATGCAGTAATGACATTAAGAGCATAGAGCGTGGAGACTTAGTCATTGTTAGTAGATCACGTTTTATAGTTTTTCGTGAAATTGAGTTCTGCTAAACATAGTGAATTTATAAAACTTTTCCAAATGTCTTTTAATATCATGCCTTGATTTCTATTGAGATTGTCTCCTGTCTGGAGTATACCACTGCAGTCTGAAATCTTCTTCAGCATACTTCTTCTACATCTGAAATCTTCTTCAATGTACGGCATGGAGCATGTTGACATGTTCCATGCTGTACATTCCCAATCGATGGAATGGTTTGAAATCGAGAAATGATGGGTTAATCCTGAGATGTCTGTTCTGTTGTTGTTGACATCTCCTATATGTTCTTTTTTTCAGATTTCTAGGCTTCGTGATGTTTGGCCAATTAGTTCAGTCCACAGGGATGTTATATACACCTGCATACTTGTAGAAGGCAATGCAGTCCTTAGGAGATCTTAACATGTGTAGTTAAAATAGGTTTGAAGGCAACCCTGATGTTGAAAGACTTAATGATTTTTGCTATTTTCGTTAAGACTGAGCCGACATAAGGTATGATGATGGACGATGTATGCTGCGTTACTGAAGGTTGTCTCTGTGGGCTGTTTCTATACAGAATCTTTTGAATGATATTTTGTGGGTAACCATTTTTGGATAGAGTTTTTGATATGAGTGAGAGCTCATCAAGCAGATCTTTTTCTTCCATGATTATGTTATTAAAAAAAAAAAAATAGAGACAAGCTATATTACATTTCAAACAGTATGCCAAAATGACAATGATTTGATCAACAGTTATTCTACTGGCCTGACCTTGAGTGGGAAAAAATTAACTAACTAAATAAACAAATAAAAAACTTAAAATAACTACATCAAACTATTCTATTTATAACATCATCAGAGAACTATTTCAATTAGAAAAAATTCTGAAAGAAGGAACATAAACGGCACATTAAATTTAATAACTGTGTAAATCCAGCCTTTCTGATCATGCCCTGAATACTCTACAT